>NC_037675.1:104146240-104172718 GCF_003255815.1 Theropithecus gelada | reverse complement strand
CACGCTAAAAAAAAAAAAAAAAAAAAAAAAAAATTAGCCGGGCATGGTGGTACGTGCCTGTAGTCCCAACTACTCGGGAGGCTGAGGTTGAAGAACTGCTTGAACCCGGGAAGCGGAGATTACAGTGAGCCGAGACTGTGCCACTGCACTCCAGCCTAGGCGACAGAGCAAGACTCAGTCTCAAAAAAAAAAAAACAGGCCGGGCGCGGTGGCTCAAGCCTGTAATCCCAGCACTTTGGGAGGCCGAGATGGGCGGATCACGAGGTCAGGAGATCGAGACCATCCTGGCTAACACGGTGAAACCCCGTCTCTACTAAGAAATACAAAAAATAGCCGGGCAAGGTGGCGGGCGCCTGTAGTCCCAGCTACTCGGGAGGCTGAGGCAGGAGAATGGCGTAAACCCGGGAGGCGGAGCTTGCAGTGAGCTGAGATCCGGCCACTGCACTCCGGCCTGGGCAACAGCGCGAGACTCCGTCTCAAAAAAAAAAAAAAAACAGCTTGTACACAGCCAAACTAACCACATATATGTAATCATCAAAAGAAAAACATTTACAAAGTCTATCTCAAAAGCCTAGTAAGTTCCTCCAATATGCAAAGTGTTTTTGTTGTTTTTTTGTTTTTCTTTTTTTTGAGACAGAGTTTCATTCTTGTCACCCAGGCTGGAGTGCAATGGTGTGATCTCAGCCACTGTAACCTCCACCTCCCTGGTTCAAGTGATCCTCATGCCTCAGCCTTCCGAATAGCTGGAGTTACAGGTGTGCACCATCACACCCAGCTAATTTTTGTATTTTTAGTAGAGACGGGGTTTCACCATGTTAGCCAGGCTGGTCTCAAACTCCTAACCTCAGGTGATCCGCCTGCCTCGGCCCCCCAAAGTGCTGGGATTACAGGTGTGAGCCACTGTGCCCAGCACAAAAAATTCTTATAAATCAATAAGAAACTCAGTAAAATGGGCGAAGGTAAAAAATAGAGCATACTCAAAGAAGATGATCTATAAACATACGAAAAGATTTCTACGGCCGGGCGCAGTGGCTCACACCTGTATTCCCAGCACTAACTACGGGAGGCCCAGGTTCGGGGTTGGGGGGAGGTGCCTGAGGTCAGGAGTTCGAGACCAGCCTGGCCAACATAGTGAAACCCCATCTCTAGTAAAAAGAAAATACAAAAAGTTAGTGGGGTGTGGTGGCGGGCACCTATAATCCCAGCTATTCGGCAGGCTGAGGCAGGAGAATCCAGGAGGCGGAGGTTGCAGTGAGCCAAGATCATGTCATTGCACTCCAGTCTGGGCGACAAGAGCAAAACTCCATCTCAAAAAAAGGAAAAGATTTCTACATTAAAAAAGAATTTTTTGAGAAACAGTTTCTCACTGCTGGGCGTGGTGGCTCACGCCTATAACTCCAGCACTTCGGGAGGCCAAGGTGGGTGAATCACGAGGTCAGGAGATCAAGACCATCCTGGCTAACATGGTGAAACCCCGTCTCTACTAAAAATACAAAAACAAAAAATTAGCCAGGCGTGGTGGCGGGCACCTGTAGTCCCAGCTACTCAGGAGGCTGAGGTGGGAAAATGACGTGAACCCGGGAGGCGGAGGTTGCAGTGAGCAGAGATCACGACACTGCACTCCAGCCTGGGTGACAGAGCGAGACTCTGTCTCAAAAAAAAAAAGAGAGAGAGAGAGAGAGATAGAGAGAAAGAGAGGAAAGAGAAAGAAGGGAAAGGGAAAGGGAAGGGAGGAAGCAAGCAGGCAAGCAAGCAAAAACAGTTTCTCACTGTTACCAAGGCTGGAGTGCAATGGCTCAATCATAGCCCACTGCAATTGCTGGGCGTAAGTGATCTTCCCACCTCAGCAGCTAGGACTACAGGCGCATGACACCACACCTGGCTCAATTTGGGAGTTTATATCTAAATTTTTATTGACCAATTCCACTTTCAGGACTCGACCAAAAAGTTAAACCAAGTAAGCAGAGATTATATGTAGAAAAACAATCCACGTAGATTAGTTGTAATACAGAATATTAGAAACAAAAACATATCAAGTTGGGTCAAATTACGGTCATATTCATACCAACATGCTATGCAATCATTATTGCATAAAATTTTAATAATAATATTTAGCTCATTTCTGCATATGTTACCTTTAGCTCATTTCTATATATGTATATACACATTTTAATAAATATACATTGCTTTAATTTCTTTTTTGAGACAAAGTCTCACTCTGTCACCCAGACTGGAGTGCAGTGGAGCGATCTCAGCTCACTGCAACCTCCGCCTCCTGGGTTCAAGCAATTCTCCCATCTCAGCCTCCCGAGTAGCTTGGAATACAGGCACCCGTCACGACACTCTGCTACTTTTTGTATTTTTAGTACAGACAGGTTTTCATCATGGTGGCCAGGCTGGTCTCAACCTCCTGACCTCAAGTGATCCACCTACCATGGCCTCCCAAAGTGCTGGGATTACAGGCATGAGCCACCGTGTCCAGCAGCTTCAGTATTTTTTGTATTGGAAGATTTTAGACATATATACTAAGGAAAATTTAAAAGTTTGCAAAAGAAAAACTAGGAAACATTGGACAGGGCGCAATGGCTCATGCCTGTAATCCTAGCACTTTAGGAGGCCAAGGCGGGAGGACTGCTTGAGGCCAGGAGTTCAAGACCAACCAGGCCAACACAGCCAGATTCCCTCTCTCAAAAAAGAGGCCAGGCACGGTGGTTCATGCCTGTAATCCCATCACTTTGGGAGGCCGAGATGGGCGGATCACCTGAGGTTAGGAGTTTAAGACCAGCCTGGCCAACATGGTGAAACTCCTTCTCTACTTTTTTTTTTTTTTTGAGACGGAGTCTCGCTCTGTCGCCCAGGCTGGAGTGCAGTGGCGCGATCTCGGCTCACTGCAAGCTCCGCCTCCCGGGCTTACGCCATTCTCCTGCCTCAGCCTCCCGAGTAGCTGGGACCACAGGCGCCCACCACCTCGCCCGGCTAGTTTTTTGTATTTTTTAGTAGAGACGGGGTTTCACCGTGTTCGCCAGGATGGTCTCGATCTCCTGACCTCGTGATCCGCCCGTCTCGGCCTCCCAAAGTGCTGGGATTACAGGCTTGAGCCACCGCGCCCGGCCAAACTCCTTCTCTACTAAAAAAAAAAAAAACAAAACAACAACAACAAAAAAAAATTAGCCACGCGTGGTAGCATGTGCCTATAATTCCAGCTACTAAGGAGGCTGAGGCAGGAGAATCGCTTGAACCTGGGAGGTAGAGGTTGTCGTGAGTCGAGATCGTGCCACTGCACTCTAGCCTGAGCGACAGAGCAAGACTTGTCTCAAAAAAAAAATATATATATATATATACACACACACACACATATATATATGTAATACAAACATGTTGTAGAAAGATGTCGAAAAAATGTAGTATTTATTTGTTATGCATTACCTGAAATCAACGTTAGTGGGAAGCTTCTGTTCGTAGACAGAACCAGAGATTCATCTGACTAGTGACTTGCTCAGTCAAGAAGAGATCACATAATTATTCAAATCTGCCGAAGCTTGGAGAGATCTGTTCTGGTTTTGGGGATTGGTTGGTTGGTTTCTGAGACAGGGTTTGGCTCTGTCACCCAGGATGGAGTGCAGTGGCATAATCATATAGTTCACTGAAGCCTTGAAATCTTGGCCTCCAGCGACCCTCCTGCCTCCGCCAACCAAAGCACTGGGATTACAGGTTTGAGCCACCAAGCTCAGCCTGTTTTTTATACTGTAGTCAGGAATAATAAGGAGCCTATTACATAGCATTGAAATGGAGAATTTTCACTGACACCACCCTCAACCCTGGGCAAGACAGAGAACTGTATCAAGCAAGTACTCCATAGGAACTACATCCTTTTTCCAAGCACTGAACAAGAGAAACGTGCTTCAGGAAAGACAAAAGGCCTCACCCTACCTCCCAGAGGCACAATTACACGGAGTACACAAGCATGTATGTGTACATTTTAGACGCACCTCACATCTTAAATGTTATACCTCAAAAATCTACCTTCTATTTATTATACAGAAAATCGAATTTATAATTTTAGAATTTTCAATTTTAGAATTTTCTTATATAGTCAACTTTTCAAGATTTGATATTCTGTTAAGAACAAACTCCAGGGCTGGGTGCGGTGGCTCATGCCTGTAATCCCCCAGCACTTTGGGAGCCTGAGGGTGGGTGGATCACCTGAGGTCAGGAGTTCAAGACCAGCCCGGCCAACATGGTGAAACTCCATCTCTACTAAAAATACAAAATTAGGGGGCGTGTTGGCACACAGCTATAATTACAGCTACTAAGAAGGCTGAGACAGGAGAATCGCTTAAATGTGGGAGGCAGAGGTTGCTGTGAGCTGAGATCGTGCCATTGTACTCTAGCCTAGGTGACAGAGCAAAACTCCGTCTCAAAAAGAAAAGAAAAAAAAAAACCTCCATTTTTAATTGCAACTAAATGTCCTTCAAAGTATGGGGTAGCCAAGCATGGTGGCTCATGCCTGTAATCCTAGCACTTTAGGAGGCCAAGGAGGGACAATCAGTTGAGCCTGGGAGTTCAAGAGCATCCTGGGCAATATAATATAGCAAGACCCCAATTCTATACAAAAAAAAATTTTTAATTAAAAAAACACAAAGTACGGGGTTTCCTGAATCCCATATGACCCCAGATCACATATGAACTGTGAAAGGCTTTATGATATCTTCCCAATTGTACTTTTGGTTTTTGTAACCACTTTCTATTGGATTATTAGAGTCTCTCAGAGCTGGATTAAGACCTTTAAAATTGTTTGGCTAATGAGCAGAGTGAAATTTTATCCTATGAGAGGATGCGATTCCAGGTCAGCATATAGGTTGAAAACAGCTGGCCAGGCACAGTGCTTATGCCTGTGATCCCAGCACTTTTGGGATGCTGAGGCAGGACAGCTTGTGTCCAGGAGTCTGACATCAGCCTGGGCAACACAGTGAGACCCCCATCTGTAAAAAAAAAAATTTAAAAATTAGCCAGGTGTAGTGGCACAAACAGTCTCAGCTATTCAGGAGGCTGAAGTGGGAGAACTGCTTGAGCTGAGGAGTTTGAGGCTACAGGGGGATATAATCACTCCACTGCACTCAGTCTAGGTGACAGAGTGAGATCCTGTCTCAAAAAAAAAAAAAAAAAGAAAAGAATAGGACAGCATGTGGTCAAAATCAGTCTTGAAAAATTACTCTTGTAGGGGGAAAAAAAAAAGAACGAAAAATTCTTCAGGAAAGCTCTCCATCAGAAACCAAATTACTTCTCAGTAAATTCAAAGCCAATTTTTCCCTCCAGGGTTAAATTAAACTCTCCGTCATCATTCAGTGACCACCAAGAAAAGCTGATGGTGGCCCGGCGTGGTGGCTCTCGCCTGTAATCCCAGCACTTTGGGAGGCTGAGGCATGCAGATCACTGGAGGTCAGGAGTTCAAGACCAGCCTGGCCAACATGGTGAAACCCTGTCTCTACTAAAAATACAAAAAAATTAGCTGGGCATGGTGGCTCATGCCTATAGTCTGTAGTCCCAACTACTTGGGAGGCTGAGGCAGGAGAATTACTTGAACCCCAGAGGCGGAGGTTGCAGTGAGCTGAGATCGCAACACTGCACTCCAGCCTGGGTGACAGAATGAGACCCTGTCTCAAAAAAAGAAAAGAAAAAAAAAAGAACAGAACAGAACAGAAAAGTTGATGGGTTCTGCTTAGAAGTTATGTTCAATTTAAAACATCAGAAGCATACTCAATGCAGTCACATTTTCACATTAGGAAAATTGCAGGAAAAAGATTCAAGGTTATACCTATATGTTGCTTTCTACAAGACACAGGGATGACAATGATAACCACATGTCCAGGCTAGGTGAGTTCCAGTTTATGCCTCTCAACCTGACATAATTTTTAATAGGTACCTTTTCATTCTCAAAGATAGTCTGGACTGGGCCGGGCGCAGTGGCTCACGCCTGTAATCCCACTTTGTGAGGCCAAGGCGGGTGGGTCACGAGGTCAGGAGATCGAGACCATCCTGGCTAACATGGTTTCTGAAACCCCATCTCTACTAAAAACACACACACACACACACACACACACACAAAATTAGCCAAGCGTGGTGGCCTGTGGTCCCAGCTACTCAGGAGGCTGAGGCAGGAGAATGGCGTGAACCCAGGAGGCGGAGCCTGCAGTGAGCCAAGATCGCACCCCTGCACTATAGCCCAGGCAACAGAGTGAGACTCCATCTCGGAAAAAAGAGAGTCTGGACTAGTCCATTCTCAATGGACCTACTCCCATACCCCATGCAGTCACTTCTCACAGTGAGTCTGGGATGGTCAGAGACACAAAGTCACTGAGGAAATGTGACAGAAGTGATGATATGCCAGGTCTGGGCCCACACTTTAAAAAGAACTGGCAGTTTCTGTTTCCTTCCTCTGGGAATGTTTGCCCTGAACCACTGCATAAGCCATCAGATCCTACTGCAGACCTCACTGGAAAAGGAAAGGTCATGAGACTATACAGTAGTCAAGAAAAAAGGCCCAGCTGTCCCAGCATCACAGTAGAGCAAGCAGATGACACCGGCTCCCTCGAGCCCAGAACCACAACTGCCCACCTGAGCAAATCCTCAAATGACAGCAGTTGTTTTAAGCCATTAAATCTGAGTGGTTTGGTGCACTTTCCTATGAGGGAGAAGGGGACTTCTGGAATTCCTCATGAAATAGTCCGGAGGTGAGGAGAGCTGAGAAATAACTTGAACCAGAAAAGGACAGCTCCTTCGTGGTGACAGTCACCACTACCCTTCTTATCTTCTGGATAAGGTATTACCTCAGATCCAGGAAACTAACAGGAGGACCAATATGAGGATGCTCTGGGAAGGTGAAAGCTGAGAAAGGCGTAAGGTGTCGTATTTTTGCACTGATCCTTGATAGGATTCCTACCTTTGAACAGCTGCTTTGAATGGAGTACATGCTAAGCAGATACTTTGAATCTATAAGTGGGTATATGATTAGGGTCTAAAGGGGTTGTCTTAGTCCCTTTAATGTTCCTATAAAGGAACACATGACACTGGGTAACTGATAAAGAAAAGAAATTCACTTGGCTCATGATTCCGCCGGTTGGAAGATGGGGCATCTGGTGAAAGCCTCAGGCTGCTTCCACACTCGGCGGAAGGTGAAGGGGAGCCAGCATGTGAAGAGGTCACATGGCCAGAGAAGCAGCAAGAGAGAGGTACCAGCAATTTTTAACAACCAGCTCGGCCAGGCGCAGTGGCTCACGCCTGTAATCCCAGCACTTTGGGAGGCCAAGGTGGGCGGATCACGAGGTCAGGAGATCGAGACCATCCTGGCTAACACAGTGAAACCCCGTCTCTACTAAAAAAAATTCAAAAAATTAGCTGGGCATGGTGGCAGGCGCCTGTAGTCCCAGCTACTCGGGAGGCTGAGGCAGGAGAATGGGGTGAACCCAGGAAGCAGAACTTGCAGTGAGCCAAGATCGCGCCACTGCACTCCAGCCTGGGCGACAGAGCGAGACTCTGTCTCTAAATAAATATATAAAAAAATGAAGTAAATTGTTATCTCTAGGATAACTACTAAGAGAATAGTATTTTTTCAAATAGCACACAATTACCAAGCTAAGCAAGAGGGCAGAATAACAATAAATACTAAATCAATGTAAAGGACGATCAAAAGGAACAACAAAACAAACCCACACAGAACAGGTGGGTCAAACAGAAATCTGAGTTAGATCTAAATACAGATATATCAATAAATACATTAAATGAAACTGTGAATGCAACTAAATGCAAGTTAAAAGACTTGCTTTTAAGATGTGGATAAAAACCTGTTCAGATATACCTAAGACATCAAGAATAAAGAAAGGTTGAAAATGAAAAAGACAGAAAAAGATGCCATTCAAACACTAACAAAAAGAAAACTGGAACAGCTATACTGATATTAGACAAAACAGACTTTAAGGGAAGAAGCATTACTAAACTTAAAGAGGGGAACTCCATCAAAAGAGGTTCAATCTTCCAGAGCACACTGGATTAAGCAGCAAAAAACAGGAGCGCATGGTACAAACTCATGACATCACATTCAGAGGTGTTCTTAGGGAGGTGAGAAGAAACGAAACGGCAACAAAGAACAAGAGGACATGCTACTGCGAGGCCTAATGACACGAGAGGGATGGAGGGGCAGGCAGGTACTCTTTGAGAGGGCTGCAGGGAGGCAGCGTCATCAGGAGATGGCCTATTTTCAGTCAGAATAAGAATGAGGGGGGGAATCACAGAAGAAACTGAAGATCAGGAGAATTTTGCTGATATACCGTGAGTTTAAAAGGGCTCAGGGAAAAGGTTCCAAGATCAAGGTGAAAGATGGGGTCAGAAAAGAAAATGCAGAGTCCATGAAAAGAGGGAAGACAAGGGAATCTGGCCTTCTGGCTGCCTCATAACTCAGAAAGCAGCACAAGATAAGAATAATGTTCATGGTTCCCAGGCAGACAGTGATGGGGAGGTTGTGGGTGAGGGCAGGGAGAGTGGGACTCAAATAGTGCCAGGAACAGCCAAAGTTTTGGGGCTTCCACTTGCCTTCTGTTCAAGCCTTTGGGCTGGCAGTGCAGTAGAAGTCTTACTCTAAGCACTGCTTTCTGCTGAAAGAGGTTACAGGTTTGAGTTAGGATTTTAAGGAGCCAATAAATCTCGGGTAGATACCAAGAGGAAGGTTATTCTTAAGAGGAAGAAAGAGAGCTTACACAGCCCCTCCTCCAGTCCTACCTCTGGAGTTTCTACCTGCCCAAGTCCCAGAGGATTTTCCACTGTTTCTAATGTCAAGCACAGTTAATCAAGAAAAAGAAAATGTTACTTTTCTGTGGATGGCAGTTAGGGGTGGGACAATTTACCCAGTTCTCTGCCTTTGTATTTCTCTTCGCGGGGAGAGGGGGAGGAATTTCAGGATCTTTTATTTTCAGAGATTCCAACAGTTGGTTAGCAATGCCAGCTAAGCTGGTACCATCTGAAGGCCATCCCACCTTGCTCTAGTCATTCCATCCAACAGAATCCCTACAAACAAGATCAGAGACCAACTGGGATCTATCTGTATCAATGTAGGAGGGCGAAAAGAGGCCCTCTCTTTCCCCTATTCCCCATTACCTTCTCCAACAAGACTGTTTTACAGTCAAATTCCACCTTTGTATTTCATTCATTTATTTGATTTTATTTTGTGCCAACTATGTACTAAACAATGTCTACACACAAAGAGCCCTGCCCTTGATGAGCTTATATTCTAGTACAGACATTAAAATATATGTAAATTTATAGTACGCTAAAAGACGAAAAGCAATGTGAAAAAAATGAAATAGTAAAGCAAGAGAAAGACAACTTGAGGCTGGGCTAAGTGGCTCACGCCTGTAATCCAAATACTTTGGGAGGCCAAGGTGGGAGGATCACTTGAGGCCAGGAATTCAAGACCAGCCTAGGCAACATAGTTAGATCCTGTCTCTACAAGTAATTCTAAAAAGCTGGCTGGGCGTGGTGGTGCACAACTGTAGTCTCTGCTACTCGGGAGGCTGAAACAGGAGGATAGCTTGGGGTCAGGAAACGCGGGTTGCAGTGACCTTCAAACAAAGCAACTATTTAACAATAGTTGACCAGAAATTTAATGATACTAAGGAGTAAGCATTAATTTTTTTTAGTTATGACATCTGTGTTTAGATTGTTTTTAAGTCATATTCTAGAGAGACTTACAGATAGGTAGGTTAGGAGAGGCCTTATTGAGCAATGATCTGCATGAAGTGAAGGAGATAAAGATAAAGTAATGGAGGAGCAAAAGAGGAGGGGACCACTGTGAGGGCTTTCGCTTTTACTCTAAGCGAAGTAAGAAGGTTGTAAGCCACAGAGGAACAGCTAATTTACATTTTACTTATTTATTAGCAACAGAGTCTCTGTGGCCCAGGGTGGACTGCAGTGCCACAATCAAAGCTCACTGAGCCTTGAATTCCTGAGCTCAAGCAGTCCTCCCAGCTCAGTCTCCCGAACAGCTGCCACCACAGATGCATACCATTGTGCCCAACTAATTTTTTTTTTGAGACAGTGTCGTTCTTGTTGATGAAGTGCAACGGCATGATCCCGGCTCACTGCAACCTCCATCTCCCAGGTTCAGGTGATTCTCCTGCCTCAGCCTCCAGAGTAGCTGGGATTACAGGCATGTGCCACCACACCCAGATATTTTTGTATTTTTAGTAGAGATAGGGTTTCTTCATGTTGGTCAGACTAGTATCGAACTCCCAACCTCATGTGATCTGCCTGCTTGGCCTCCCAAAGTGCTGGGATTACAGGCGTGAGCCACCGCGCCATGCTGCAACTGATTTTTTTATGGTGGGTGTGGGTGTGTGTATATAAGTGTGTGGTGATGGGGTGTCTCCCTATTCTGCCAGGGCTGGTCTCGAACTCCTGGCCTTAAGCAATCCTCCCACCTTGGTCTCCCAAAGTGCTGGGATTACAGAAGTGAGTCACTGCACACAGCCTAACAGATATAAAATACAGAAGCAGGAGATTTACTAGAAAGCTACTGTATAATTTGTGTTATAGATGATGATTTAAAGAAGACAGGAGCTGTGGAAGCAATGAGAAGTAATTCTGTTCTTCAATCTAGGATGGTTGGTCTGTAGCCAGGTATACAAAAACAATATAGGCAGTTATGGCTATCAGTGGGTAACGGAGAAGACACAAAAGCTAATAATTAAAGAGATTATTACTGTAACAGACTAAATAACAAGCTACAACAAGAACACAGATGAGGTGTACATAAGTTAGAGGATAGACAGGAGAAGAGTTTATGATAATACTCAACAGGCCAGGCACAGTGGCTCACACATGTAATCCCAGCACTTTGGGAGGCTGAGGTGGGCAGATCATCTGAGGTCAGGAGTTTGAGATCAGCCTGGCCAACATGGTGAAACCCCATCTCTACTAAAAATATAAAAACTTGCCAGGCGTGGTGGCGCACACCTGTAGTCCCAGCTACCAGGGAGGCTGAGGCAGGAGGATCGCTTAAACCCAGGAGCAGAGTTTGCAGTGAGGCAAGATTACGCCACTACACTCCAGCCTGGGCAACAAGAGCGAAACTCCATCTCAAAAAATATACAGACAGACAGATACAAAGACAGACAGACAGATCCTTTAGCTAAGTATACAAGCCGGGACACTTGTGATAGGGTCCATGCCTACCTGTTCTACAGTCTCACCTTCCCCCACTTTACCAATTACTTCCCTAAGAATCCCATCATATCAAACTACGCCTGACTCTGCAAACAAGTCCAGCACTCTCCATCCACAGGACTCCATCGAAATGGGTGTCTTCCCTCCGCCTGGAATGTCTTTACTTCACTTTTCCCTTCAAGACCCACCCTAAGAGTAAACTCTGGAAAGCCTTACCTTCTACACACAATTTCAACCATCTCACCCCATCCCACCGCCCCAGGCATACCTCTATCACCTGACATTTATCACACTAGACTAGGTATTTTATGACCATGGAAAACAGTAAGTACCCAATAAATGATGTCTAATATACAAAGTTACCTTCTAAAACGTACAAATATCACTTAAAAGCAATTTACTAAAATTCAGCCAAAGAAATTTGTTTAGTTTAGTTTTGAGACAGGGTCCAAAAGAAAGAAAAGAGAGAAAGAGAGAGAGAGAGAAGAAAGAGAGGAAGAGAGGAAGAGAGGAAGAGAGAAAGACATAAAGAGAGAGAAAGCGAGAAAGAGAGTCTTTGTTGCCCCGGCTGGAGTGCAGTGACTATGCACAGCAAAGATCACAGTGTACTGCAAGCTCAAACTCTTGTCCTCAAGTGATGCTCCCACCCTGTGCCACCAGGCCCAGCCAATTACTATGTTTTTACCTAACAGAAGTATAAGGAGTCCTTCACTTTCTTACATAATGAGTTCCCAAAAACATGTACACAAGTGGAATGTGTGAAAGCAAGGCAACAGACATACCATAAGGGGAATTATGCTCTTGAAACACTAAAAAACACAAAATACCTACTTACATCTCATCTCATTTTTCCAGAGTATAAATGCAATTTTTTTTTTTTTTTTTTTTTTTTTTTGAGACGGAGTCTCGCTCTGTCGCCCAGGCTGGAGTGCAGTGGCGCGATCTCGGCTCACTGCAAGCTCCGCCTCCCGGGCTTACGCCATTCTCCTGCCTCAGCCTCCCGAGTAGCTGGGACCACAGGCGCCCGCCAACTCGCCCGGCTAGTTTTTTTTTTTTGTATTTTTTAGTAGAGACGGGGTTTCACCGTGTTCGCCAGGATGGTCTCGATCTCCTGACCTCGTGATCCACCCGTCTCGGCCTCCCAAAGTGCTGGGATTACAGGCTTGAGCCACCGCGCCCGGCCTAAATGCAATTTCATACATGTTCTTAAATTGATTTTTCTTTACAATTAAACAGTCAACAAATGACTGTGTCTAAGGTAAAAAACTGCATGCATTTAGACTGCCTGATGAATGTTAGCTTTGTTCTCATCTGCACTGTTTATAGAACCTACACTTTACATTCCTGTTATCATCACTTTCACTTTTCTTTTTTTTTTTTTTCTTTGAGAAGGAGTCTCGCTCTGTCCCCAGGCTGGAGTGCAGTGGCGCAATCTCGCCTCACTGCAAGCTCTGTCTCCCAGGTTCACGCCATTCTCCTGCCTCAGCCTCCTGAGTAGCTAGGACTACAGGCGCCTGCCACCACACCCGGCTAATTTTTTTTGTATTTTTAGTAGAGACAGGGTTTCACCTTCTTAGCCAGGATGATCTCGATCTCCTGACCTCGTGATCTGCCCGCCTCGGCCTCCCAAAGTGCTGGGATTACAGGCGTGAGCCACTGCGCCCGGCCATCACTTTCATTTTTCTATCACTATTTGCTGTTAATAACATAATGTGATACTGTGAAATACATATTTAGCCTTCCTCTGTTTCCTGGCCCTTCAACTCCTAAAATCCTCAGCATCTTCAAAGTGATGTGCCTTTTTGTATGCTAATGAGTTGACTGATGGCTGGCAACCCTATGTTAGCTTCAGCATGAGGACTGGTTTTAACCCCACACCTCAACCTCCAAGGAGGGGAGAGGGACTGAACTTTTAATTGATCACAAATGGCCAAAAGATTTAATAAGCATAAAAACCTAAAAGGATTGGGCTGAGAGCGCTTGCAGGGAGCTGAACACATGAGGGCTTCCAGGAGTAAACAGAAACACAGCCATGTGAGGGGAGGGTAGCCCATCCCAACTCCAAGAAGACAGAAGGGCCGGTGCTAGGGACCATTTCAATCCTTGCCCTATATGTATCTCTTCATCTGACTGTTTATTTGTATCCGTCCAAATATCCTCGGCCGGCGGAGCATGATGACTCACACCTGTAAGTGCAGCACTTTGGGAATCCAAGGCCAGAGGACTGTTTAAGCATAGGAGTTCAAGACCAGCCTGGGCAATACAGAAAGACCCCATCTCTACCAAAAAAATGTTAATTAGCTGGGCATGGTGCTGTGTGTGTATAGTTCCACCTACTCAGGAGGCTGAGATGGGAGGATAGCCTGAGTCCAAGAGGTTGAAGCTGCAGTGAGTTGTGATCGCACCACTGCACTCCAGCCTTGGCAACTGGAGAAAGACCCTAACTCAAATAAAATTTAAATATATATATACACACACACATACATACACATATCTTTTATAATAAATGGATAAACACATTTCCTTGAGTTCTGTAAGCTACTCTAGCAAAGTAATTGAGCTCAAGGAGGCACCTGTAGGAAATCTTAAAATTTGCAGCTGGTTGGTCAGAATCACAAACAAAATAAACGAAGGTTTACATTCACCATCAAAGACAGGACTGAGTCCTCAACCTGTGTGATCTGTCACCATCCATCTCCAGGCGTGTAGTGCAGACAGTGTGAGAACTGAATTCAAGTAGAGGCTGCCCGGCTGCTGCCCACTGCAGAACTGATGGATTACCTGCTGTAGGGGAGATATCCCCCTCACATCTGGAGTCAAAAGCATGTTGTGAAAGTACAGTGGTAGAAACCAAGTTTGTTTTGTCTACTCAAACAGAAACTGTGGTTTTCAAACTTGTTTAACAGCAATGAAACTCTTTCTTAAAAAAGAATTAATGGCCGGGCGCGGTGGCTCGCACCTGTAATGCCAGCACTTTGGGAGGCCAAGGTGGGCAGATCATCTGAGGTCGGGAGCTCAAGACCAGCCTGACCAACATGGAGAAACCCTGTCTCTACTAAAAATACAAAATTAGCCAGGCACGGTGGTGCATGCCTGTAATCCCAGCTACTTAGAAGGCTAAGGCAGGAGAATCGCTTGAATCTGGGAGGTGGAGGTTGCAGTGAGCCGAGATCGCGCCAATGCACTCCAGCTTGAGCGACAAGAGCGAAATTCCATCTCAAAAAAAAAAAAAAAAAGATTTATGCAGGCCATGGTGGCTCATGCCTGTAAACCCAGCACTGCAGGAGGCCAAGGTGGGCGGACTGCTTGAGCTCAGGGGTTCGAGACCAGCTGGGACAACATGGTGAAACCCCATCTCTACTAAAAAACAGCAAAAAAAAAAATTTAGACAGGTGTGATGACATACACCTGTAGTTCCAGCAACCTGAGAGGCTGAAGTGGGAGGATCACTTGATCTCAGGAGGCAGAGGTTGCAGTGAGCCAGGATCATACCACTGCACTCCAGTCTGGGTGAGAGTAAGGCTCTGTCTCAAAAAAAAAAAGGGGGGGACGCCAGGCACAGCGGCTGATGCCTGTAATCCCAGCACTTTGGGAGGCTGAGGCAGGTGGATCATGAGGTCAACAGATCGAGACCAGCCTGGCCAACATGGTGAAACTCCGTCTCTACTAAAAATACAAAAAATTAGCTGGGCATGGTGGCGCACGCCTTGTAGTCCTAGCTATTTGGGAGGCTGAGGCAGGAGAATGGTGTGAACCCGGAAGGCGGAGCTTGCAGTGAGCCAAGATCGCGCCACTGCACTCCAGCCTGGGCGACAGAGTGAGACTCCATCTCAAAAAAAAAAAATAAAATTATTCGGAAATTATTTCTATTTTTATTTTTTATATGCTTTTCCCGAGCTGTATATCCAAAAATTTTGTACACCAAACTAGATAAAAGCTTAGCTATCTAGTTTATAGGGTTAGGGTTTGTAGCCTCACCCCCAACCTCTCAGCTCCACTAAGAATGCGATACAAAAATGGCAATACCAGCCAGGCGCAGTGGCTCACACCTGTAATCCCAGCACTTTGGAAGGCCGAGGTGGGCGGATCACGAGGTCAGGAGATCAAGACCATCCTGGCTAACACGGTGAAACCCTGTCTCTAAAAATACAAAAAATTAGCCAGGCGTGGTGGCGGCGCCTGTAGTCCCAGCTACTCAGGAGGCTGAGGCAAGAGAATGGCGTGAACCCGGGAGGCGGAGCTTGCAGTGAACCGAGACACTGCACTCCAGCCTGAGCGATGGGCGAGACTCTGTCTCAAAAAAAAAAAAACAAAAAAACAAACATGGCAATACCATGGAAACTGACCTGTTGCCAAGCAAGCAGAGAACTAAGCAACAACTCAAAATGATAGTTAATCATCTGACATACAAAATCTTAATTCAGTTTGGAAGTTATCAATATCTGACATTTAAAAAGAGCCAGATGGGCCAGGCGCGGTGACTCACACCTGTAATCCCAGCACTATGGGAGGCCAAGGCAGGCGGATCACGAGGTCAGGAGATTGAGACCATCCGGGCTAACATGGTGAAACCCCGTCTCTACTAAAAATATGAAAAAATTAGCCGGGTGTGGTGGCGGGTGCCTGCAGTCACAGTCACTCGGGAGGCTGAGGCAGGAGAATGGCGTGAACCCAGGAAGCAGAGCTTGCAGTGAGCCGAGATGGCGCCACTGCACTCCAGCTTGGGAAACAGAGCAAGACTCCGTCTCAAAAAAAAAAAATAAGAAAAAAAAGAGCCAGATGTTTAAAAATCTTAAAAACATCGCTGGGTACAGTGGCTCATGCCTATAATCCCAACACAGTGGGAGGCCAAGGAGGGCAGATCACCTGAGGTTGGGAGTCCAAAACCAACCTGACCGGGTTAGTAGAAACCCGGTCTCTACTAAAAACACAAAATTAGCCGGGTGTAGTGGCACATGCCTGTAATCCCAGCTACTTGGGAGGCTGAGGCAGGAGAATCCCTTGAACCCAGGAGGCAGAGGTTGTGGTGAGCCGAGATCATCGCACCACTGCACTCCAGCCTGGGCAACAACAGCAAAACTCCATCTCAAAAAAAAAAGAATAGTTATTTCAAAAAACAAACTATCTCAGCCAGGCGCAGTAGTTCATTCCTGTCATCCCAGCACTTTGTGAGGCCAAGGCAGGAGGACTACTTGAGGCCAGGAGTTCAAGACCAGTCTGGGCAACGTAGTTAGACTCCATCTCTTTTAAAAAAAAAAAAAAATTTAAAAGGCCAGGTGCGATGGCTCACACCTGTAATTCTAACACTTTGGGAGGCCAAGAAGGACGGACCACCTGAGGTTGTGAGTTTGATACCAGCCAGGCCAACATGGTAAAACCCTGTCTCTACTAAAAATACAAAACTTAGGCAGGCGTGGTGGTGCACACCTGTAGTCCCAGCTACTTGGGAGGCTGAGGCACGAGAACTGCTTGAGCCTGGGAGGCGAAGGTTGCAGTGAGCTGAGATTGCACCACTGTATTCCAGCCTGGGTGACAGAGGAAGACCCCATCTCAAACAACAAAACAAAACAAAAAAAGTGAAACTCCATCTCAAAAAACAGAACAACAAAAAAACACCTATACTTTGGAAAATTCTGGGCTAGAATCATCAATACTGTAGTCAGATTTGTTTTCTTTCTTTCTTTTTTTTTTTTTTTTGCTAAGAGATACTGGCTCCTGTCTCTCAGGCTAAAACGCAGTGGTGTGATCAGAGGTCACAGCAACCTCAAACTCATGGGTTCAAGCAATCCTCCCACCTCAACCTCCCAAGTAGCCAGGACTACAGGTGCACGTAGAGACCAGGTCTTGCCATGTTGCCCAAGCTGATCTCTAGCTCCTGGCCTCAAACAATCCTCCCCCTCAGTCTCCCAAAGTGCTGGGATTACAAGTGTGAGCCACTGCATGGGGTAACCAGCAAGCAGATTTCTAAGAGCAAATGAGATCAGATGGAGTACTTCATCAGGAATATTGAAATGAACAGGGTTGGGCGCAGTGGTTTACTCCTGAAATCCCACCACTTTGGGAGGCCGAAGCAGGTAGACTGCTTGAAGCCAGGAGTTAAAGAGCAGCCTGGCCAACATGGGGAAATCCCCATCCCTACAAAAAATACAAAAATTAGACCAGGCGCGGTGGCTCACACCTGTAATCCTAGCATTTTGGGAGGCCGAAGTGGGCAGATCGCTTAAGATCAGGAGTTTGAGACCAGCCTGGCCCAAAACCCCGTCTCTACTAAAAATCCAAAAAAAAATTAGCCGGGCATGGTGGCGGGCGCCTGTAATCCCAGCTACTGGGGATTACAGCAATACCCATGTAATACCCATGCGGTGGCTCATGCCTGCAATCCTAGCACCTTTGGGAGGCCAAGGTTTGGGAGGAGGGGACCACTTGAGGCTAGGAGTTCAAGACTAGCCTGGGCAACATGGCAAAATCTACACTTACACTTCCAGTCAAGGTGGAGTGCCATGAACCAGATTTAACTTGTGTAATATATTATGAAACATATATTTGGTCTTTGTCCCTGGTTCCACACTCCCTTAGCCAGATGTGATGGCAAAACCCTGTAATCCCAGCTACTGGGGAGGCTGAGGAGGGATGATCGCTTGAACCCAGGAGTTCAAGACCAGCATGGGCAACACAGTGAGACCCTGTCTCTAAAACAATAAAAATTACCAGGCATGGTACAGTCCCAGCTATATGGGGTGCATAGCTGGAGCCCAGGAATTTGAGGCTGCAAGGAGCTATGATCACGAAACTGCACTCCAGCCTGGGTTACAGAGCAAGACACCTTCTCTAAAAATATAAATAAAATACCCAAAAGAATCAAATGGAACAATCCACGAGGCTCGCATGGGAAAAGGAAGAGTGCCGGTTTCTCACAGCCAGAGTGGAAAACCACATAGTCCATGGGCTATCACATAGAATCCCCAAAAGGATTTTGACTCAATAGTGGGAAATAGCCCTATACTAAATGGCTTTGATCTCACCTAACAGAGCTTAAAAGCAAGACTTCATCAAACTATTTTTAAGTATTTTAACCATGTCCCAGAACAAAACTCAAGAATATTTATAGAAATACAAAAATATCCAGCCTCCAACAAAGTAAAATTCATGATGTCTGGCATCCAAAAATCAACAGATAAGCAAAGTAGGTGGAAAAGACAACCCAAAAAGAGGAAGAAAAAAAAAAATCAAGCAACTGAAATTGGCCCAGAAATGACACGTGATAAAATTAGTAGACAAGGGCATTAAAAGAACTATAGGCTGAGGCCGGGCATGGTGGCTCATGCCTATAATCCCTACACTTTGGGAGGCCGATGTGGGCAGATCACCTGAGGTCAGGAGAGACCAGCCTGGCCAACGTGGTGAAACCCTATCCCTACTAACAATACAAAAAGGTAGCCAGGCGTGGTGGTGAGTGCCTGTAATCCCAGCTACTCAGGAGGCTGAGACAGGAGAATCGCTGGAAGGCGGGGGGGGGGGGGGGGGGGGGGGGCGGCGCAGCAGAGGTTGCAGAGAGTCAAGATCACACCATTCCACTCCAGCCTGGGCAACAAGAGTGAAACTCCATCTCAAAAAAACAACTAAGCTCTCCTAAGCTTTTCATTTCAACTTGCTCTTTCAAATAACCTTATTTTGAACACCTTATTGGCAATATTTAAACAAATATATCCCTAGAGGAATTCAGTACACAGTCATCATACATTTATCAGCTGTACCCATCTCAAATTTCACACACTCGATAAAAAAGGCAAAACGTCTGAATTAATTATAAAAATTAATAATAATGAAGCTTTTGGGCTAGGCGCAGTAGCTCACACCTATAATCCCAGCACTTTGGGAGGCCAAAGCGGGTAGATCACGAGGTCAGGAGATCAAGACCATCCTGGCTAACAAGGTGAAACCCCGTTTCTACTAAAAATACAAAGAATTAGCCGGGTGCGGAGGCAGTCACCTATAGTCCCAGCTACTTGGGAGGCTAAGGTAGGAGAATGGTGTGAACCCGGGAGGGGGAGCTTGCAGTCGCACCACTGCACTCCAGCCTGGGCGACAGAGCGAGACTCCGTCTCACACACACACACACACACAAAGTAATAATAATAATAATAATAAAAATAAAATAATAATAATGCTTTCAGTCCATCAAAATGTCTACATCATTGCCACCCAACTGAACTTGCTGGGAGGATAAAAATACTCTATTCTGAGCTGTCCAATATGGTACCTAGTAGCTATATATGATGCTGAATATCTAAAATGTGCCCAGTGTAACAGAAGGACTGAATTTTTAATTTTATTTAATTTTAATTAATTTAAATTTAAATAGTTACATGTAGCTAGTGGCTACATTATTGGACAGCACAGCTCTACATAACTACAAGGAAAATCTGAACTAAAATTTTGAAGACTAGAATTTTCAAAATAATTTTTATAACATGTACAGCTTATATATCATATAACACTAATTTTCAAATTAACTACATAATTCCTACATTTTAAGGCTTGACTTAAAGGACCATTTCTTTCTCTTTTTTTTTGGTTTTTTTGAGATGGATTTTTGCTCTTGGTGCCCAGGCTGGAGTGCAATGGCACAATCTTGGCTCAGCAACCTCCGCCTCCAGGATTCAAGCAATTCTCCTGCCTCAGCCTCCGGAGTAGCTGGGACTACAGGCATGCACCACCACCCCCAGCTAATTTTTGTGTATTTAGTAGAGATGGGGTTTCACCATGTTGTCCAGGATGGGCTTAATCTCTTGGTCTTGCAATCTGCCTGCCTCGGCCTCCCAAAGTGCTGGGATTACAGGGGTGAGCCACTGCACCTGCCCTTAAAAGACCATTTCATATAAGACTTCCTGGTTTCTTCAACTCCCAACCCTCCACCACAGGAAGGATTGAGCAACTCCACTACTCTAAGCATCTCAGTACTCTCTGCACTGTCATCAGTAGCATTTTCACGCCTGTAATCCCAGCACTTTGGGAGGCCGAGGTGGGCAGATCACCTGATGTCAGGACCAGCCTGACCAGCCTGGCCAACACAGTGAAACCCTGTCTCTACTAAAAAATACAAAAAAAAATTAGCCGCGCGTGGTGGCGCATGTTTACAATCCCAGCTATTCAGGAGGCTGAGGCAGGTGAATCACCTGAACCTGGAAGGCGGAAACTGCAGTGAGCCGATATCGCACCAATGCACTCCAGCCTGGGCAACAGAGTGAGAGACTCCAACTCAAAAGACAGAAAATAAAAAGTAGAATATTGAAACTCTCATACATTAATCATGGAGTATAAAATGGTTAAGCTACTATGAAAAACAATTTAATGGTTCCTCAAAAAGTTAAGCACAGACTGGGCACAGTGGCTCACATCTGTAATCCCAGCACTTTGAGAGGCCAAGGCAGGCGGATCACCTGAGGTTAGGAGTTCAAGACCAGCCTGGCCAACATGTTTCCCCATTTCTACTAAAAATACAAAAATTAACCAGGTGTGGCGGCATGTACATGTAATCCCAGCTACTCGGGAGGCTGAGGCAGGAGAATCGCTTGAACCCAGGAGACAGAGGTTGCAGTGAGCCGAGATCATACCACTGTCACCCCAGCCTGGGCAACAGAGCAAGAGCCTGTCTCAAAAAAAAAAAAAAAAGAAAACAAAAAAAATTAAGCATGGAATTACTCCATAACCCAGCAATTCAGCTAATAGGTATATACCCCTAAAAGGATGAAAACAGATAAATACCTGTACATGAATGTACCTAACAGCCCGGTTCACAATAATCAAAAGGTAACAACAAGCTAAATGTCCATCAACGAATGAACCAGGTCTAGTGGATCACACCTATAATCTCAGCATTTTGGGAGGCTGAGGCAGGAGGAGTGCTTGAGGTCAGGAGTTCGAGACCAGTCTGGCCAACATAAAGAAAGTCCATCTCTCCACAAAAAAAAAAAAAAAATTAAAAATTAGGCCAGGCGCCTGTAATCCCAGCACTTTGGGAGGCCGAGGCAGGCATATCATCCAAGGTCAAGAGTTCGAGACCAGTCTGGCCAACATGGAGAAACCCCATCTCTACTAAAAATACAAAAAAAATTAGCCAGGCATGGTGACTCATGCCTGTAATCCCAGCTATTCAGGAGGTTGAGGTGGGAGAATCGCTTGAACCTGGGAACTGGAGGTTGTGGTGAGCTGAGATTGTGCTATTGCACTCCAGCCTGGGCAACAAAAGCGAAACTGCACTCCAAAAAAAAAAAAGAAAAATTTTTTTTAATTAGCCAGGAATTGCAGCACGTGCCTGTAGACTCAGCTACTCAAGAGACTGAGGCAGGAGGACAGCCTAAGCCCAGGAGTTTGAGGCTACAGTGAGCTATAATCAAGTCACTGAGCTCCAGCTGGGCAATAGACTAGCAAGACTCTATCTATAGAAAGAAAACAAAAACAAATGAATAAATAAATTTTAACAGACACACAAAATGAACTATTATTCCGCCATAAAAAGCAATGAAGCCCAGGCATGGTGGCTCACGCCTGTAATTCTAGCACTTTGGGAGGCCAAAGCAGATGGATCTCCTGAGGTCAGAAGTTCAAGACGAGCCTGGCCAAAATGGTGAAACCCCATTTCTACTAAAAATACAAAAATTAGCCAGACGTGGTGGTACGCACCTATAATCCTAGCTACTTGGGAGGTTGAGGCAGGAGAATCGCTTGAACGAGGGAGGCAGAGGTTGCAATGAGCTGAGATCATGCCACTGTCCTCCAGCCTGGGTGACAGCGAGACTCCATCTCAAAATACAAAAACAAGGCAAAACAAAAAAACAACAAAACCAGGCTGGGCGCGGTGGCTCACCCCTGTAATCCCAGCACTTTGGGAGGCCGAGATGGGCGGATCACAAGGTCAGGAGATCGAGACCATCCTGGCTAACACGGTGAAACCCCGTCTCTACTAAAAAATACAAAAAACTAGCCAGGCAAGGTGGCGGGCGCCTGTAGTCCCAGCTACTCAGGAGGCTGAGCCAGGAGAATGGCATAAACCCGGGAGGCGGAGCTTGCAGTGAGCTGAGATGCGGCCACTGCACTCCAGCCTGGGCGACAGAGTGAGACTCCGTCTCAAAAAAAAAAAAAAAAACAACAAAACAAAACAAAAAGCAATGAAGTACAGAAACTACCAATACTGACTCAAGCTTCAACAGGAATGAACTTCGAAAACATTACACTAAATGACAGAAGCCAGACATGAAGGTCACATATCCACTTATATGAAATTTCCAGAATAAGTAATCCAGAAACAAAAAGCAGGTTGGTTGTTGCCAGGTACTGAGAATGGAGAATGAGAAGCAACTCATTCTTCATTCTAATGCATATGAGATTTTCTTTTTAGGGTGATGAAAATGTTTTGGAACTAGACAAGGGTAGTGGCTCCACAACAATGTGAGTGCACTGAATGCCCCTGAATTGTTCATTGTAAAACGGTTAATTTTTTTTTTTTTTTTTTTTTTTTGGAGATGGAGTCTCTCTGTTTCGCCCAGGCTTGAGTGCAGTAGCGCGATCTTGGCTGATGGCAACCTCTGCCTCCCCAGTTCAACCAATTCTCCTGCCTCAGCCTCCGAAGTTGCTGGGATTACAGGCGTGCACCACCACGCCTGGCTAACTTTTTGTATCTTTGCGTTTTTTTTTTTTTTGAGATGGAGTCTCGCTCTGTTGCCCAGGCTGGTGTGCAGTGGCGCAATCCCGGCTCACTGCAACCTACGCCTCCCGGGTTCAAGCCATCCTCCTGCCTCAACCTCCGGAGTAGCTGGGATTAAAGGCACATGCCACCATGCCCAACTAATTTTTATACTTTTAGTAGAGACGGGGTTTCACCATGTTGGCCAGGCTGGTCTCAAACTACTGACCTTGTGATCTGCCCACCTCAGCCTCCCAAAGTGCTGGGATTACAGGCATGAGCAACCACGCCTGCCTAGTTTTTTCTATTTTTAGTAGAGACAGGTTTTCACCATATTGGCCTGGCTGGTCTCAAACTCCTGACCTCAGGTGATCCACTTGCCTCAGCTTCCCAAAGCACTGGGATTACAGGTATGAGCCACCACGCCTGGCCAAAAAACAGCTAATTTTGTGATGTAACTTTCACCACTTTATATAAAAAAAGAAAACACATCTATGCAAGATATGCATCTCCAATTTATATAAATTCATTATAAGGAAAGATGGGATAATCAGCTTTTAACTGCAATTTAAAAGACAATTTTTCCCTGAATGTCCATTTGTTATACAGTTGCACTTGGTCCTTATCAAATGTCTACTTAAAAATGCCTATTCGGCAGGGCACGGTGGCTCACGCCTATAATCCTAGCACTCTGGAAGGCCGAGGCAGGCAGATCACCTCAGGTCAGGAGTTCGAGACCAGCCTGACCAACATGGAGAAACCCCGTCTCTACTAAAAATACAAAATCAGCCAGGCGTGGTGGAGCATACCTATAATCCCAGCTACTCGGGAGGCTGAGGCAGGAGAACTGCTTGAACCTGAGAGGCAGAGGCTGCAGTAAGCTAAGATTGCACCACTGCACTCCAGCCTGGGCGACACAGTGAGACTTCGTCTCAAAAAAAAAAAAAAATCAAAAAAACAAAAACCAAAGCCTATTCAAGAAAAGACGCCAAACCAAGCACATATTCTTAGAAAATTCAGCCACTATTTAGCTCTGACAAGTTCATACTATATAACACTTAACAGCCAAGTGCAGTGCCTCACACCTGTAATCCCAGCTACCTGGGAGGCTGAGGCAGGAGGACCACTGGTGCCCAGGAAGTCAAGACTGCAGTGAGCCATGTTCCAGCCACTGCACTCCAGCCTGGGGAACAGGGTGAGACCCTGTCTCCCAAAAACAAAAACAAAAACAAAAACAACTTAAAACCTGATCTGGCGGCTCAAAAAACCATGCTACCACCCTCAAAGAAATCAGACATACATGACACCACCAGCTCCCAGAAGACTCTCTGGTAGTGAGTAAGACCAAAACTAGTCAAGCACCTACTCTTCTCTTCCTCGTCCCCTGAACTCCCTATGTCCATGCTAAGTCTGAAAGCAGAATACCAAGCCCAGCAGCTTCTTTGTCAGTAAAAGTAAAGCAGGGCAGGAACTACAACCTTCAGCAAGAGTATGGGTGTACATACAGTCAGGTGCAGTGGCTCACACCTGTAATCCCAACACTGTGGGAGGCCAAGGCAGGCAAATCACCTGAGGTCAGGAGCTCAAGACCAGCCTGACAAGCCTGGCCAACATGGCGAAACTCTGTCTCTACTAAAAATACAAAAATTAGGCTGGGCATGGTGGCTCATGCCCGTAATCCCTGCACTTTGGGAGGCCGAAGCAGGTAGATCACTTGAGGTCAGGAGTTCAAGGCCAGCCTGCCCAACATGATGAAACCCTATTTCTACTAAAAATACAAAAATTAGCCAGGCATGGTGGCATGCACCTGTAATCCCAGCTATTCGGGAGGCTGAGGCAGAAGAATCACTTGAAGCAGGGAGGTGGAGGTTGCAGTGAGCCAAGATGATGCCACTGCACTCCAACCTGTGCAACAGAGCGAGACTCCATTTTCAAAAACAAACAAACAAACAAAACCACAAAGACACACACATGGCCTAGCCTACAGTCTGGATCATCAATATCACCATCTTCCAACTCCATATCTTGTCCTACTGGAAGGTCTTCATAGGCAATAAGACACATAGAGGTGTCATACTCTAGAGTAACAATGCCTTCCTTCTGGAATACCTCCTGAAGGACCTGCCTAAGAGTGTTTTACAGCAAACATAAATTTTGTAAGTAGGAATACACTCTAAAATAACCATACAAAGTATAGTATAGTAAATTCACAAACCAGTAATACAGTTATTGTCATTATCAAGTACTATGTACTGTATATAACTCCATGAGCTAGATTTTATAAGACTGGCAGTGCAGTAGGTTTGTTTACACCAACACTACACAAACACCTGAGTAACGCTACACATTGCTGCACTATAGACAAGGTGAAGTTACTAGGTGACAGGAATTTTTTAGTTCCATTATAATCTTATGGGACCACTGTCCTTGACCAAAATGACATTTGTTTTGCAATACATGACTGTATGGATAGCCTTCAGTCACACCATCAAAAGAAATGGCTCTTCTAAAAAAACTCCAACCATGTTCTAAGTTGTGAAGATGACTCTTTCAACATACATGCAGGAATAAAGCAACTCAGTCCAATTTGTCCCCAGGCAACCAAGCTAAATACCTCCCATTTCACCTGTTTTCACTGCCAGGAAGAAAAGGAATGTAACTGGACTACAAGTTGGCTCTGGCAACCCTAAACATAAAATTCTCCAACACCTGGGGCCACATGGAAACAACTAATCAATGGATCCAATAAAGCCTTGCTCCTAAGTGTTTTTTCTTCTTTCTCTTTTTTTTTTTAGATGGAGTATTGCTCTGTCACCCAGGCTGGAGTGCAGTGGCACGATCTCGGCTCACTGTAACCTCCACCTCCCCCACCTCCCAGGTTCAAGCAATTCTCATGCCTCAGCCTCCCAAAGCCAGATTACAGCCTGGCTAATTTTTTTGTATTTTCAGTAGAGACAGGGTTTCATCATTTTGGCTACGCTGATCTCAAATTCCTGACCTCGGTGATCCCCCTGCCTCAGACTCCCTAAGGGCTGGGATTACAGGAGTGAGCCCCTGCACACTGCCTAAGTGTTTTCTCTTAAAGAGGATTCTGGATGACCTTCTCTAAAATACACTAAATTGAATTCTGATTATACTTATAAATCAGAATTCCTATATTTATAATTAACGGTCTATCTTGTTGATCCTTTTCCTTCCTTAGTGAAACACAAAATAATGATGCATCTTACAGCTGAGGGCCTCTCGGACTGGATTACCGTGGCAAGTTATCAGGTGGAACCATAAGACTCAGCCTCTCAATGCTGAGGAAACAGAGGTTTCCCCATCTGGAAAATGGAGATAGTGACTTTACATCCTATGACTGTTGTGAGGGTCAAATGATTTGACGTGTGTTAAAACTAGCCTGGCACAGAGTAAGCAACCTGGATAGATCATTCTTTTTTTTTTTTTTTTTTTTGAGACGGAGTCTCGCTCTGTCGCCCATTCTGGAGTGCAGTGGCGCAATCTCGGCTCACTGCAAGCTCCGCCTCCCGGGTTCACGCCATTCTCCTGCCTCAGCCTCCCGAGTAGCTGGGACTACA
>NC_037675.1:104124044-104141296 GCF_003255815.1 Theropithecus gelada | reverse complement strand
CGGGGCGCCCCCCCACGCCCCCCCCGGGGGGTCACAACGCGCGGACCCCCCCAAAAAAAAAAAAAAAAAAAAAAAAAAAAAAAAAAATCAACTGTGAATTAATGAATAAAGAAGGCGGGAATGAGGCTTTAGCTGTACCTGAAGCAAATATAACCTAGTATTAAATCAGTGTTTGGCTGGGCGTGGTGGCTCACGCCTGTAATCCCAGCACTTTGGGAGGCCGAGGCGGGCGAATCACAAGGTCAAGAGATCAAGACCACCCTGAACAACATGGTGAAACCCCGTCTCTACTAAAAATACAAAAATTAGCTGGGCATGGTGGCACGCACCTGGAGTCCCAGCTACTCAGGGGGGCTGAGGCAGGAGAATCGCTTGAACCTGGGAGGCAGAGGTTACAGTGAGCCAAAATCATGCCACTGCACTCCAGCCTGGCAACAGAGCAAGACTCTATGTCAAAAAAAAAAGAAAAAAAAAAGTGTTTAATCAAGTCACGGGTACTGTTCTATTTGAAATGTTTTGTTTTTTTTCACAGCTCTACCTTCACCATTCTATTCTTATGATGATTTGTAAAAAGGCATATTCTAATTATGCACATTAACTATCCTATCCTACCAATTTTCAAAATTTTACTCTGACTAGGCCTGATGGTTCGCACCCATAATTCCCAATTTTGAAAGGCCAAGGCAGGAGGATTGCTGAAGGCCAAGAATTTGAGACCAGCCTGGACAACAGAGCAAGACTTCGTCTTTACAAAAAACTTAAAAATTAGCTGAGTAGGGCCAGGCGCAGTGCCTCATGCCTGTAATCCCAGCACTTTGGGAGGCTGAGGTGGGCAGATCACAAAGTCAGGAGATCAAGACCATACTGGCCAACATGTTAAAACCCCGTCTCTACTGAAAATACAAAAATTAGCTGGGCGTAGTGGCGCGTGCATGTAATCCCAGCTACTCAGGAGGCTGAAGCAGGAGAATCACTTAACCAGGGAGTCAGAGATTGGCGTGTGCCGAGACTGCGCCACTGCACTCCAACCTGGAAAGAGAGACTCCGTCTTAAAAAAAAAAAATTAGCTGTGTATGGTAGCATGTGCCTACATTCCCAGACACTCAGGAGACTGAGGCGGGAGGATCACTTGAGCCCAGGAATTTGATGTTATAGTAAGTTGATTACACTACTGCACTCTGGGTGACAGAGTGAGACCCTGTCACAAAAAAATAAATAAAAATAACAAAACAGAAGAACGAATTTTAAAAGACATTATTGTACAACTGACATCATCAAAGACTATTCATGATGAAAAGAACCAGATTCCTGGTTGAGGAAACTGAGGCCCCTGGAGATAAAATGACCAGGTCTACCTTACATCACTTTCTTTGTCAGAGACAGGATATTCAGTCTCCTGATAACCAGCTTTGGGTGTCTCCCTACCACACCATCTAATGAAACTGATCACTCACAAAATTCATCATTACCTGCTAAAACCCTGACCTCTCATTTGGGTGAACACTGCCTTAAAACAGTGTTTAAATCACAAAGCATTGGCCGGGGGCAGTGGCTGATGCCTGTAATTCCAGCACTTTGGGAGGCCAAGGCAAGTGAATCATCTGAAGCCAAGAGTTCAAAACCAGCCTGGACAACATGGCGAAACCCCATCTTTCTTTTTTTTTTTTTGAGACAGAGTCTCACTTTGTCACCTAGGCTGGAATGCAGTGGTGCCATCTCCGCTCACTGCAACCTCTGCAGCCCAGGTTCAAGCAATTCTCCTGCCTCAGCCTTTTGAGTAGCTGGGATTACAGGCATGCACCACCACGTCCAGCTAATTTTTCTGCTTTTAGTAGAGACGGGGTTTCATCATGTTGGCCAGGTTGGTCTTGAACTCCTGACCTCAAGTGATCCACCTGCCTCGGCCTCCTCCCAAAGTGCTGGGATTACAGGCGTGAGTCACCATGCCCCGCCAGCAAAATACCATCTCTACAAAGAATACAAAAGTTAGCTGGGCATGGTGGCACACACCTGTAGTCCTAGCTATTAGGGAGGCTAAGGCAGGAAAATCACTTGAACCCAGGAGACAGAGGTTGCAGTGAGCCAAGGTCACGCCATTGCTCTCCAGCCTGGGCGACAAGAGCAAAACTCCGTCTCAAAAAACAATAAAACTGGGCCGGGCGCGGTGGCTCAAGCCTGTAATCCCAGCACTTTGGGAGGCCTAGACGGGCGGATCACGAGGTCAGGAGATCTAGACCATCCTGGCTAACACGGTGAAACCCCGTCTCTACTAAAAAATACAAAAAACTAGCCGGGCGAGGTGACGGGCGCCTGTAGTCTCAGCTACTCGGGAGGCTGAGGCAGGAGAATGGCGTAAACCCGGGAGGCGGAGCTTGCAGTGAGCTGAGATCTACCCACTGCACTCCTGCCTGGGCGGCAGAGCGAGACTCCATCTCAAAAAAAAAAACAATAAAACTAAAACT
Source organism: Theropithecus gelada (assembly GCF_003255815.1). NCBI lineage: Eukaryota > Metazoa > Chordata > Mammalia > Primates > Cercopithecidae > Theropithecus > Theropithecus gelada. The sequence continues at coordinate 104,138,834 of NC_037675.1, read as the reverse complement.
AAAATAAATAAATATATAAATAAAGCACAAAGCATTGCCAGGTGTGTGCCTGTAATCCCAGCACTCTGGGAGGCCAAGGCAGGAAGACTGCTTGAGCACAGGAGTTCGAGACCAGCCTAGGCTCACGCGAGGTGATACACACATGTATTCCCAGCCACTGATGAGGCTGAGCGGGGAGGATCACTTGAGTCTGGGAGGCAGAGCTTGAAGTGAGCCAAGATCAGGCCACTGCACTCTAGCCTGTGTGACAGAGCAAGACCTTGTCTCAAAAACAAAAAACCACAAAGCATTCACCATAATTTTGGTATATCTATTTTTTTACAATGATCTAAACCATAAAAAAAGCAGAACATAGAATCACCAGTGAAAACAAATGAAAGGCATATCGACACCCTGTTCAGTAAAATTACCTACTCCGCATGAAAACATAACAGTTTTCTGACAGAAGTCAACTCTGAAGTGACAGTTAAGCCAATGACAACCACAAATTTTCAGATCTGATTAAATATATTGGATTAAACATTCAAAATAAAGGTTGCATTTTTAAAGGGCCACTATCTCAAAAATATTCACTATTAACAATGTCCACTTCTGAAGCACCAAGGATGTGAATAAACAGAATAAAAATTAAAAATTAAAATTAAAAAATAGTAATGGCCAGGCACGGTGGCTCATGCCTGTAATCCCAGCACTTTGGGAGGCTGAGGCAGGCGGATCACGAGGTCAGAAGATCGAAACCATCTTGGCTAATACAGTGAAACCCCGTCTCTACTAAAAATACAAAAAAATTAGCCGCGCGTGGTGGTGGGCGCCCGTAGACCCAGCTACTTGGGAGGCTGACGCAGGAGACTGGCGTGAACCCAGGAGGCGGAGCTTGCAGTGAGCTGAGATCGCACCACTGTGCTCCAGCCTGGGCGACAGAGTGAGACTCCATCTCAAAAAAAAAAAAAAAAATAGTAATAATAACGGCTGAACACAGTGGCTCACACCTGTAAACCCAGCACTTCGGGAGGCCAAGGCAGGCAGATGGCTCGAGCCCAGGAGTTCGAGACCAGCCTGGACTACATGGCAAAACCCTGTCTCTACAAAAAATACAAAAAAATAGTCAGGCATGGTGGTAGACATCTGTAGCCCCAGCTACTTGGGAGGTTAAGGTGGGAGGATGGCGTGTACTTAGGAGGTTCAAGTTCACTACTGCTGTGATCACACCACTATACTGGTGACAAAGTGTGACCCTATCTCCAAAAAAAAAAAGAAAAAGAAAAACATTATTCATTTCAAAGTAAGTGATGTTTTGCAAATGTAGGAAAGAACTAACCAGAGATAGGATAGATAAGCATCCTCACTCTTACTCTATTATTCCGTAACTACTGAATATTAAAAGAAACCCATGACAACTCAGCATAATCTAAGGCAGACAGTATGGAAAGGCAGCCTGGATAACACATGTAAGAACAAAGCCTAAGTTAAAAGTGTAGGGCTGCACTTTGGTTTTTAACTTTTTTTTTTTTTTTGAGACGGAGTCTTGCTCTGTCGCCCAGACTGGAGCGCAGTGGCCGGATCTCCGCTCACTGCAAGCTCCGCCTCCCGGGTTTACGCCATACTCCTGCCTCAGCCTCCCAAGTAGCTGGGACTACAGGCGCCCACTACCTCGCCCAGCTAGTTTTTTTGTATGTTTTAGTAGAGACGGGGTTTCACCGTGTTAGCCAGAATGGTCTCACTCTCCTGACCTCGTGATCAGCCCATCTCGGCCTCCCAAAATGCTGGGATTATAGGCTTGAGCCACCGCGCCCGGCCAACTCTTTTTTTTAATTCTTTAAAAGTTGGTAAAGCTTTTTATTTCAGTGTAAACAGAAATGGTATTCTAATTACCAAGCAATGCCACACTACACCGATCTAGTCTAGGTATTATTTTTTTTTTCTTTTTTTTTTTTTTTTGAGACGGAGTCTCGCTCTGTCACCCAGGCTGGAGTGCAGTGGCCAGATCTCGGCTCACTGCAAGCTCCGCCTCCCGGGTTCACGCCATTCTCCTGCCTCAGCCTCCTGAGTAGCTGGGACTACAGGCGCCCACCACCTCGCCTGGCTAGTTTTTTGTATTTTTTAGTAGAGACGGGGTTTCACCGGGTTAGCCAGGATGGTCTTGATCTCCTGACCTTGTGATCCGCCCGTCTCGGCCTCCCAAAGTGTGGGGATTACAGGCTTGAGCCACTGCGCCCGGCCGCAGTATTAATTATTTTATAAGAACTGAATCAGGGCCGGGCGTGGTGGCTCACGTCTGTAATTCCAGCACTTTGGGAGGCTGAGGCGGGTGGATCACAAGATCAAGACCAACCTGGCGAACACAGTGAAACCCCATCTCTACCTAAATTACAAAAAAATTAGCCAGGCGTGGTGGTGGGCGCCTGTAGTCCCAGCTACTCGGGAGGCTGAGGCAGGAGAATGGCATGAACCTGGTAGGCAGAGCTTGCAGTGAACCAAGATTGCGCCACTGCACTCCAGCCTGGGCAACAGAGCAAGACTAAGGGATGACAGAATTAAATCTTCCTTTGAACTGTATAGGAAATATCAGTCTTAGCTCCAACCATTTGCTTTCAAACCTAAATAGGGTCAAGCTGGCACACTGCAAATAAGTAAAATCTGACTTAAAAAAAATCAGGCCGGGCACAGTGGCTCACACCTGTAATCCCAACACTTTGGGAAGCCAAGGTGACCGGATCAGGAGTTCGAGACCAACCTGACCAGCATGGTGAAACCCACCCCTACCAAAAACACCAAAATTAGGGCCGCGCAGTGGCTCATGCCTGTAATCCCAGCACTTTGGGAGGCCGAGGCAGGCAGATCACCTGAGGTCGGGAGTTCAAGACCAGCCTGACCAACACGGAGAAACCCCATCCCTACTAAAAATACAAAATCAGCCGGGCATGGTGGCACACGCCTGTAATCGCAGCTACTAGGGAGGCTGAGGCAGGAGAATCGCTCAAACCCGGGAGGCAGAGGTTGCGGTAAGCCGAGATCACGCCATTGCACTCCAGTCTGAGCAACAAGAGAAAAAATCTCCATCTCAAAAAAAAAAAAAAAAATTGCAAAAATACCAAAAATAGCCAGACATAGTGGCATACGCCTTTCAAGCCCAGCTACTTAGGAGGCTGAGGCAGGAGAACTGCTTGAACCTGGGAGTGCTTGAACCTGGGAGGCAGAGGCTGTAGTGAGCTAAGATTGTGCCACTGCATTCCAGCCAGGGCAACAGAGGAAGACTCCATCTCAAAAAAAAAAAAAAAAGTTGAAGTCAAATTCCTCGATTCATGCATCTCTACCACAGTTTGTTACTTATTTTCCTATAACAAAAACAGAAAAGAAAAAAAAAAAAAAAAAAAAAGCTGTCTGTTCACATCTACCTCTCTGTTTAATTCTAGTAAACGAGAAGAACAAAGACACACTCAAAACTCAGGTAGAGGCAGGGCATGGTGGCTCATGCCTGTAATCCCAGCACTTTGGGAGGCCGAAGGGGGGCAGATCATCTGAGGTCAGGAGTTCAAGACCAGCCTGGCCAACAGGGTGAAATGCTGTCTCTACTAAAAACACAAAAATTAGCCAGGCATGGTGGCACGCACCTGTAGTCCCAGCTACTTGGGAGGCTGAGGCAGGAGAATCACTTGAACCTGGGAGATGGTGGTTGCAATGAGCCGAGATTGCGCCACTGCACTCCACTCCAGCCTGGGCAATAGATCGAGACTCTGCCTCAAAAAAGAAAAAAAAGGAGGGGGGAGGGACAGGTACAGTGGCTCATGCCTGTAATCCCAGCACTTTGGAAGGCCTAGGCAGGGAGATCACCTGAGGCAAAGAGTTCGAGACCAGCCTGGTCAACATGGTGAAACCACATCTCTACTAAAAACACAAAAATTAGCCAGACGTGGCCATGGACACCTGTAATCCTTGCTACTTGGGAGGCTGAAACAGGAGAATCACTTGAACCTCAGAGGTGGAGGTTGCAGTGAGCCAAGATCATGCCACTGCACTCCAGCTTGGACAACAGATCAAGACTCAGTCTCAAAAAAAAAAAAAAAAAGAAAAGAAAAGAAAAAGAAAAAAACAAGTAGGAGGAAGAAATAAAAACTAGTAAGGCTCAAACTCTCAATTCTTAATTTATTACTCAATTCACTACTCTTAACTTGCAGTCACGGAATGTACCTGTCTTAAATCTTAAAGAACTAAGAAAGAATTGTGCCATAAACAAACATGTTGCCTGGGCATAGTGGCTCACCCCTGTAATCCCAGCACTTCGGGAGGCTGAGGTGGGTGGATCACCTGAGTTCAGGAATTCCAGACCAGCCTGACCAACATAGAGAAACCCCATTTCTACTAAAAACACAAAAAATTAGCCAGGCATGGTGGCGCATGCCTGTAATCCCAGCCACTTAGGAGGGTGAGGCAGAAGAACTGCTTGAACCTGGGAGGCAGAGGTTGCGTGCAGTGAGCCGAGATCATGCCGTTGCACTCCAGCCTGGGCAACAAGAGTGAAACTCCGTCACACACACACATAAAAATAAATAAACGGGTTGTATCACTTCTATTCCAAAATGGAAGTCTTCCTTCCCCTTAAGCTTTTCAGTTAAATGAGAAGACACATAAAAAACCACTAGAAAATAGTAAAATCTCAATTTTCTGCCGTATCTAGGACTGTGTCCCCCTGCTCAGGTTGGCAAAACAAGGTTTGAAATTACTTTACACCAGTTAGATTCCTTGCCAGATTAAAACAAACACAAAATAAGAAATTTGGAAATTTTAATATCAAGACTCAACCAACTGGCAGCAAGACTATGCAGCAGAACAGTTAGATGTTTTCCTTTTTATTTTTTTATTTTATTTTATTTTATTTTTTTTTTTTTGAGACGGAGTCTCGCTGTGTCGCCCAGGCTGGAGTGCGGTGGCGCGATCTCGGCTCACTGCAAGCTCCGCCTCCCGGGTTCACGCCATTCTCCCACCTCAGCCTGGGAGTAGCTGGGACTACAGGCGCCTGCCACCTCGCCCGGCTAGTTTTTTGTATTTTTAGTAGAGACGGGGTTTCACCGTGTTAGCCAGGATGGTCTCGATCTCCTGACCTCGTGATCCACCCGCCTCGGCCTCCCAAAGTGCTGGGATTTCCTTTTTATTTTTGAGACAGGGTCTCACTCTGCCACCCAGGCTGGAGTGCAATGGCAAGATCACTGCTCACTGCAGCCTTGACCTCCCAGAGATCCTTCAGCCTCAGCCTCCCAAATAGCTGAAACTACAGGTACATGCCACCAAAAATTAGCCCAGCTAATTTTTTTATTTTTTGTGGAGACGGAGTCTGACTACGTTGCCCAGGCTGGTCTCCAACTCCTGGGCTCCAGAGATCCTCCAGCCTTGGCCTCCCCAAGTGTTGGGATTACAGGTGTGAGCTACTGCAATCTGCTAGATGTTTTCCATTTTAGAATAGCTGATTGCTAGCAAGTTTATGCTCATACCTATTCCAACAAAAAGCCCAAGGACAGTTCAAAATATTACATTTGCTGTTTCAAAGACTACTACAACTCCAAAGAAGTCAAACTCATTACTAACAATGCAGAGCTGACATCAACATTTCGATGAATGTCAGAAATCTAATTCCTGTTGCTGACAAATATGCCCTTTTCCTTAGTCACATCCAACACATCTAAATAAAGTTTTCAAAATTTATGTGTTTTTTGTTTTTTTTTTTTTTTTTTTTTTTGAGACGGAGTCTCGCTCTGTCGCCCAGGCTGGAGTGCAGTGGCCGGATCTCAGCTCACTGCAAGCTCTGCCTCCCGGGTTTACGCCATTCTCCTGCCTCAGCCTCCCGAGTAGCTGGGACTACAGGCGCCCGCCACCTCGCCCGGCTAGTTTTTTTGTATTTTTTAGTAGAGACGGGGTTTCACCGGGTTAGCCAGGATGGTCTCGATCTCCTGACCTCGTGATCCGCCCGACTCGGCCTCCCAAAGTGCTGGGATTACAGGCTTGAGCCACCGCGCCCGGCTCAAAATTTATGTTAACAAAAATGTACCAAAAAGCCTACCAACTTACTCAAAGATTTGTGAAAGTCGATTTTTAAAAATAATACATTAGGAACATCTGGTGACAAGCTTTATGTTCTGTGTTTTAAACCAAAGATAAGACTTGACCTACAAAATGAAGACAGGGTCAACTGTAACCAAAAAACAGTATGCTTCCCCTGGTGGCCAACCGAAGAATGGAGGAGCCAAGCATACAAGAGAAATAGCCTGGTCACCTAGTTCTATCCTATTACTCATAAATGATAAGTGACTACCAAAAAAAAAAAAAAAAGAATTGGAGAGAAGGAAACTATCAAAAACAATAACATGGACTTAAAAGAACACAAACCTTACGTCAAGAAATCAAAATTGTGAAGGCCAATCTAAGAGAAGTCATTTATTTCCAGTGTCCAAGAGCTCACCTAGGACCTTTACGTATTTTCACTTCAAAGGGCAGTTTAGTACCTTAATAACAGCTTGAGAGCAATCGCCTTTTTCAAGGACTAGATCACTGGAATTTTCTGCAGTCTTGTTTCCAAGGAAAAAACATGTATGCATTTATCTTTTCAATTAAACTAGTGGTATAACCTACATAGAGAACCCCAGCTCTAAAGCCCTCCAACCAGCGAGGATTGTTAACTCCAGCTTTACAAGATGCTCTGTTGAATTTTATTTCTGAAATAAATCCTACGTTCTTTCAAACATTTTCCATACCAACAACCTTTAAAGACAGTCTCATACAGAGACTGGCTAGAATCTCATGCATTAAAATCTGACGAATTCCTTTGTCTGATTGGATTTTTTTTCTTGTACCACTTTAAATTTGCTTCTACACAGAATAGCAGCCAGGAAAGTAAGTGTTCCATTCTAGGGTGTAGGACTTTCTTGTAGGTGAAAAGCATTTGTTAGGCTAAAGCTTCTGACGATTCTCAATTTCACAATCTCTTCCTCCAAAAAAAAAGGAAACACACACATTTACAAATAGGTCCTAAAATCAAACTGCCACACGCGAGGCTCTCTTCCCCAGGCAGGCGCCCTCTGGAAAACACACTTCCTTTATTGACTGATTTTGGGGGGTCGTTCTTCTACTCGCTTCTGGATGGGAGGGGAGTCAGGAACCAGCAAGAGCCAGAGGCTCGGAGAAGCAAAGGCGTGGGAGCAGCCTTTGGGAAGGGTTCCGATAAAGGGGTCTCTGGCGACCTCCTAAGTCCGGGGCGCTCGCAGGACGCTAACTCTCCGGCACTGCCACCCTTTACCCCTGGCCGAGGCACAGCTCACCTGGACGCAGGAACCCCCAGCGCCCCCACGCCAAGTGTGGCCGCCTCCGACGCCACCTGCAGTCCTCGGAGGCGCAGGGGGCAGCGGCGCCGGACCGGCTGGGGGCCACCTGGCCTCCACCGGGTGCAGACGCACGTTTGCAGAACACTCGTGTGCGTGTGCGCCTCCTCGTCCTCGCCCTGCTGTTCTCCCCACGGACGGCAGGGCGAACGCACACACAAAAAGAAAGTTGTCGGCCGGCTCCCGCCCCCTCGGGCTCGCCGGGGACCCGGGGCTCCCGCGCATCCCCGCCGCCGGCCGCCCGGGGCCGCTACTCACCGGGGTCGAAATCGGGCACCACCGCCTGGTACTGGGGTCCGACCCTCATGCCACCGCCACCTGCGGGGGAAGCAGAACACGGCGGTCAGCGCGGCGCGGGGCCCGGGGCCCGGGGCCGCGGGGGCGGTTGCCACCTACCGTGCTCCTCGTCGCTGGACGAGCCCGAACTGCCTTCCTCCCAGGAGTTGCTGCTGCTGTTGCCATTGGGCGCCGCCGCCGCCAAACTTTTATTCTGGCCATTATTGGGGGCGGCGGCGGCCGAGGTGGCGGCAGCCGAGGCGGAGGAGGCGGCGGCGCCCGAGGCGGCAGTGGCGGCTGGCGAGGCGCAGGCGGCCGAGGCGGCGGCGGCGGAGGCGGCCGCGTTGTTCCTCCCTCTCCGCTTCCCTGAGACCTCGGGGCCCTTCTCCACCATGGCCGGCATCGGCGGGGGCCGGGGCCGTGCGAAAGTGGCGGGGACCCGCGGCTCCTGAGGAGGGGGCGCCGAGCCGGGGGAGGGGGCGCGGGGCCGGGCGGGCGCTACGGGAGCCCACGGGCGCGAGTCCGAGTCGGGGGAGGCCCAGACGGGTAGAGCGCGGAGCCGCTTCAAGCCCCCAGCGACGAGCCGAGCGCAACTTTCGCTCTCATCGCCGCCCTCACTTCACTGGCACCAACTACTCCGGGAGCAGCGAGCGGAGAGGGGAGGAGGCAGGGGCGGGGCCTGCAGGGGCGCCTGGGGGGGCGCGCAGCCCAACTGACGCGAGATGGCTCCGCCCCCCTCGCACTCCCATTGGCTCTGGTGGGATTTGGACGGCGAGCGGCAGCCGGGTTGGCTCCGCGGGCCCGTCCGTCCGGGGCGGCGGGGCGGGGGAGCGGGGAGGGGCGGCTCCGGGCTTCCGTTGGCGAGGTTCGGTTGACGCGTATCGCCCGCCGTACGTGGTTTGAGGTTTGCCATCTCCCTACGCCCCATGATCCTTCTCTCCAGGCAGCGGCGAGGAGTTCGCGGCCCTCCCCGCCCCCTCCCCTCGGCCGCGGCCCCCGCCCCTACTGCCCGCACACGCCTCCCGCGGCCTCTGGCCCCCCTCCGCGGGACCCTGCTGAGAGTCCCGTCGGCTTCTCAAAGTAAAATGTGCCTGGCGCTGGAAAGCCGCGGAGCGCCCGGCCGGGACTACTTTCCGCTGCGCGGAGGGGTACGGGCGCGCTCAGACTCCATACAAAGAGGAAACTAATTGGGGGAAACTCGTTGCGCCCCCGCCTTTCCCAGGGGACGCGGGGCTCGCGTGGGCGGGATCCACGGCGCTGGGGACGGGCTTCCCAGGCTGCCACCTCCCCTGGCGCGAGCCGCGTGGGGACTGGGGTTTGCCGTGCTGCCCGCTAATTGGGTGGGGGAGGCGGGGACCGCCGGGGTGGCTTGGGTGCGGGGCTCGCCGCCGCGGCGGAGGCCCAAGGGAGGGTCCCCGTGGGTCCCCGGGGCACAGAGTCCGAGCGTGGGGACGCACTAGCCGCTGGGGTGGCTGCTGAAAGATGAATGAACGGGCGCAGCCGTTCTGGGGCGGGGGTCCAGGAAGGGTAAAGAGGAAGAAGCTATTTTCATCCCAACCTCTCGGCGCGGGAGGAGGGTCAACTTCCTCCGGGGCGAGGGCAGCCACTTTTCCGGATCTGCCGCCCGCCCCGCCTCCTCTCCCCCCGGAACCCCCGCGAGGGAGAACCCGGTGCGCGGGCGGGTGGGGTCGGCTGAGGCCAGCCTGAGAGCCGCTGCCCTGGAGAGGGACCACCGGGCAGCCGTACAGCTGTGGGGGGCTGAGGGGTGTAACTGCCTTGGAGGTCCCGGTGCCCTACCCCCAACCAACCCCGAAACTACGCTCCCTTCGTAATTAAACCAGTGGAGGTCTATGCGGGAAATCTTTTTAAAGCAGGGATGGCTATTTTTCTTTTAAGTTGCTTCAAACCTGAGATTAATATGGGGACGAGCTTTGGATATAAATAGCTACAGGGAGAATTTGGGAGTTTTATGGTTTTAAAGCCTGAATAAATAAGCGGGGTTTTCTCTTGAACATTTTTTGCAGCATGAACTATTATTAACTTTATTGAAGAGACCACGTTCACTTCTGCCTAAATGACCTTTAAGAAACAGGGCTGGGACCCCTCCTGGTATAGAAGCCCTGCCCCCACCAAGTTCAGGGTCGTAACTCTTGGACTCTCCTCCAAAGGACGTCTCTCTCCTTGGAGAGCCCTGGATGCTGCAGGTGTGTGCCCCGATACACCCTTCAGCTGGCCTGGGCAGGGTACAGAACCGAGGTGGCATTCCCGGGGCTGGGCCACTGGCTAAGGCCTCTGACTCATCTGGAGGTGAGCCCTGTGTGAGGAATGAGGTCCAGAACACGCTGCCCCGCTCGCTTGGTGTCTACAAAGTTGTACCACCAGGCTGGAAGATCAACCTACAAGGGCACAAAGCTGATACTGGGTCATTTATTAAGGCAACAGGGATAGCAGAGCACACAGGGCCACCCTCTCCACCCACCAGCCCCCAAGGCTGAGGCCAGGCTGGGCTACCAGTAGGGGTGCAGCAGTGGACTTGATAAAGCATTCTTTTTTTTTTCCCCAGCCAATATTAACACTTAACATGTGTCAGCCCCTGTTCTAGTTTGACCCTAATGCTACACGGATACTATATTGGCCTGAAGCTCTCAGATTTCCCAACGGTAAAATACAGAAAACAGTACCTACCTCCTGGCCTGATGGATTGTAATAGAGTCCATCCTTCCGGCGTAGGGAACCCCAACCTTAAGGACACCCGCCTTCCCATCGCTTGGGGAGAGGGCGCCACCACAGCCCTGGGATTGGGAATTTGTGATCCCACACTTGTAACGCATCCACAAAGCCGGCAGCCCTACCATGTTTTTCGGTGAGACTCCCACTCTGAAACTGAGACCTCATGCCTGTTCCCCTCTCCTTACACCTCCCACAGCCCCTTCTGCCTGGGCTCCCAGCCCGTGGCCTTACCTCATTCTTCAGAGAAAAACGAAAGCCTTCAGGATCTTTCTCCTCTCCCTGTCCCCAAACAGACAAACCTCCCTGTTGCGTACCCACGTCCTACTCGGGCCTGGGACCCTCTCCCGCTGCCCTCCCCTTGAGGCTTTTCTGTGCCATGAGCCTCACTCTGGACCGTCTCCTGCCCCCCACCCCTCTCCGGTCTTGCCATTTCTCCCTCCCCTCAGACATTTCCGAAGACTTCCCTACACTGGCTTCCTCAACCCCCTCCCATCCCAGCCTCTCATCACCCCACCCAGCAGAGCTGTGTCCCCACCCCTTAACTGCTGCTAAGGTAACCTGCAACCTCTCCGCTGCCCCATCCGGGGGTCACTTCTTGGTCTCATTGAGCTTCTCAGCAACAGCTGAGTCGACCACTTCTCCTCCTGGAAACCCTCATTTATCTGGACCTGGAGATTCCAGTTCACCTGGCCCTCCTACCTCACAGGTCACTCCCCATCAGTCTTCTCTGCAGCTTTCAACCTGTCATCACTGGGATTCCTCCTTGCCTTTTTCCTTTTTCCTTTCATTAATTTTTTTTTTTTTTTTTTTTTTTTGAGACGGAGTCTTGCTCTGTCGCCCATGCTGGAGTCCAGTGGCATGATCTTGGCTCACTGCAGCCTCTGCCTCCTGGGTTCAAGCGATTCCTGTGCCTCAGCCTAGGACTACAGGCACCCACCACTACACCCAGCTAATTTTCGTATTTTTAGTAGAGATGAGGTTTCACCATATCGGCCAGGCTGGCCTCGTGATCCGCCCGCCTCAGCCTCCCAAAGTGCTGGGATTACAGGCTTGAGCCATGGCGCCCGGCGACATAGTGAGATCTCATCTGTATAAAACAAAAACAAGGGGGGAGGGATAGCATTAGGAGATATACCTAATGTAAATGATGAATTAATTACATCGACGATTAAAAAAAAAAAAAAACTATGACCCTATGACCATCTCGTCCTCCACGCTAAAACAAACAAGAAAACTGACCATCTCATCCCCCACCCTTATAGATGAGAAAGCTGAGGCACCCAGAGGTGAAATAACCTACAACCATCCTAGGGTCAGGCATGATGTAAGGGGAGGAGCCAGGGCACAGCTAAGCCAGGAGCTGTGGAGCCTCTTACCCAAGGCCAGAGTTGCCCCAGGGATGCTGGGATGGCCAGGGGCAAGGGTGTCCGCAAGATGCTTGGTCTGATTCTAAACATACAGTATTTACAATTTTGTTTTAATTCTCACTATCAATAAGTTTATTTGTTCATTGTATTTTCCCAGGAAAAGGAGAAGGGAAGGGAAAAGAGTCAGCATGTGTTATAAAATGATTAGAAAATGGGAAAGGAAGTACCTGGTACAGCAAAATCAACCATCAAATGAACATACCCCAGTGATGAAGTCATCAAAGCCCAAAGGGGCTCAGTCTCCTTCAGTTCAGGAATGAAGGGAAGGGATGAGGAAAAGAAGAGACAGGTTCAGGCTTTCCTACCCCAGTGTTTATAGTTATTCCTGCTGCTAATTATTATTATTACTATATTTGGGCTTGTTAGAAAATTCTGCTTGGCAAGGAATTCCTTCCTCAAGGATGGAGCCAGGCAGAGGGCAGGGTATGGGCCAGGGCTGGGAAGTGTCAGGAAAACACCCTAAAGCTATTCCTGGGAGGTTTCAAGCCCCCAAAGGATTATTGGAAAACTGAGACTTCAGGCAGGAATTTTAGCCATCCTAAGAGTTCTGAACCTGGAATCCATAGATAGCATTCTGGGGACCATGAACCAGAGCTGGTAATTACATCTTTATTTAAATTAACCTTTAACACCAGGTACAGTGGTACTCACTTACCATCCCAGGTACTTTGAGGCCTCTAGCAAGACCCCTGTCTCAAAAAAAAAAAAATTAACCTTTAACTGAAATCTAGCATTTTCTTCAGTTATGAATGTAGGTGATATTCCATCTCAACACATTAAAGTCACTGAAAATATCTCAAAATAGCATTTATTTATTTATTCAGAGACAGAGTCTTGTTCTGTCGCCCAGGCTGGAGTGCAGTGGCATGATTTCGGCCTACTGCAACCTCCCGGGTTCCAGTGATTCTTCTCCCTCAAGCTCTGAGTAGCTGGGATTACAGGCACGCACCACCACGCCCGGCTAATTTTTGTATTTTTAGTAGAGACAGGGTTTCACCATGTTGGCCAGACTGGTCTCGAACTCCTGACCTCATGATCAGCCCACCTTGGCCTCCCAAAGTGCTGGGATTACAGGCATGAGCCACCACACCTGGCCTCAAAAGAGCATTTATCCTCATCTCCAAGATCATAGAAGTTATTACACCCACCCCTAGAACTTGTTACTTAATATGTTAATAACTAAGCAAATAAATCATAGACCTAATTGTAAGAGCTAAAACTATAAAACTCTCAGATGAAAACCTAAATGTTTATGACCATGAGGTAGGCAAAGCCTTCTTAATTATGATGCCGAGAGGATAAGGAACAAAAGAAAAAGATGAATTGGAATTCATAAAAATTAAAACTTGTCTGGCCGGGCATGGTGGCTCACGCCTGTAATCCCAGCACTTTGGGAGGCTGAGGCGGGTGGATCACCTGAGGTCAGGAATTCGAGACCTGCCTAACCAACCTGGTGAAACCCCGTCTCTACTAAATACAAAAAATTAAAACTTGTCCCGCAAATTATACCATTAAAAAATAGCAAAGACAATCCACATAATGAGACAGGATATTTGCAAATCATGTGTCTAACAAGAGACATTAAACCCGGCCAGGTGTGGTGGCTCACGTCTGTAATCCCAGCACTTGGGGAGGCCAAGGCAGGTAGATCATGAGGTCGAGAGATTGAGACCATCCTGGCCAACATGGTGAAACTCCGTCTCTACTAAAAGTACAAAAAAATTAACTGGACATGGTGGCACATGCCTGTAATCCCAGCTACTCAGGAGGCTGAGGCAGGAGAATCCCTTCAACCTGGAAGGCGGAGGTTGCAGTGAGCTGAGATCGTGCTACTGCACTCCAGCCTGGCAAAGAGCAAGACTCCATCTCAAAAAAAAAAGGAGGTTAGATGTGGTGACTCATACCTGTAATCCCAGCACTTTGGGAGGCTAAGGTGGGAGGATCATTTGAGTCAAGGATTGAAAACTGCAGTGAGCTATGATGGCACCTATGCACCCCAGCCTGGCCAACAGAGTGAGACTGTCTCAAAGTAATAATAAAAAGATAAATAACTAGATTTTAAAAGGGGTAAAATGTCTGAATAGACATTTCTTCAAAGAAGAGATACAAATGGCCAACAAGGGTCAGGCACGGTGGCTCACACCTGTAATTTCAGCACTTTGGGAGGTCAAGGCGGGCGGATCACCTGAGGTTGGGAGTTGGAGACCAGCTTGACCAACATGGAGAAACCGTGTCTCTACTACAAATACAAAATTTACTGGGCGTGGTGGCGCATGCCTGTAATCCTAGCTACTCGGGAGGCTGAGGCAGGAGAATCGCTGGAATACAGGAGGCGGAGGTTGCAGTGAGCCAAGATCACACCATTGCACTCCAGCCTGGGCGACAAGAGCAAAAACTCCGTCTCAAAAAAAAAAAAAGGCTAGGCGTGGTGGCTCACACCTGTAATCCCAGCACTCTGGGAGGCTGAAGCAGGTGGATCACGAGGTCAGGAGATCGAGACCATCCTGGCTAACACAGTGAAACCCGGTCTCTACTAAAAAATACAAAAAATTAGCCGGGCGTAGTGGCAGGCGCCTGTAGTCCCAGCTACTTGGGAGGCTGAGGTAGGAGCTTGCAGTGAGCAGAGATCGTGCCACTGCACTCCAGCCTGGGCAACAGAGGGAGACTTCGTCTCAAAAAAAAAAAAAAAAAAAAAAATTAGCTGTGGCCGGATGCAGTGGCTTACGCCTGTAATCCCAGCACTTTGGGAGACCAAAGTGGGCAGATCATGAGGTCAGAAGATCAAGGCCATCATGGTGAATCCCGTCTCTACTAAAAATACAAAAATTAGCTGGGCGTGGTGGTGCGTGCCTGTAATCCCAGCTATGGGGTGGCTGAAGCAGGATAATCGCTTGAACCAGGGAATCGGAGGTTGCATTGAGCGGAGATCACACCACAGCACTCTAGCCTGGCAACAGAGTGAGACTCCATCTCAAAAAAAAAAAAAAAAA
>NC_037675.1:104101277-104114045 GCF_003255815.1 Theropithecus gelada | reverse complement strand
AAAAAAAAAAAAAAAAAAAAAAAAAAAAAAAAAAGAAGGGGACTGAATGTGCCCTTATATCATGAATCCACTCCCACAATAAAAAATCCACTCACTCAATAATGGCATTAAACTATTCCTGAGGGCAAAGTCCTGTTGATCCGAACACTTCCCATTAGGCCCCACGTCCTAATGTTGCTGCACTGGGGATCAAGTTTCTACACGTGTGTTTTGGGGAATGTATTCAAACCCTAGCATTCCATCCCTGGAATTCATGCTCCAAATTCATGTCTTTCTCACATTCAAAACACATTCCATCCCAATAGCCCCAAAGTCATAGCTTGCTCCAGCACCAATTCAAAAGTTGAGACTTCAGAGTCTCACCTAAATCAGAGATGGGTGAGACACAGGCACCGTTCATCCTGAGGTCAATTCTCTCCAGCCACAAGCCTGTGAAATCAAAGAAGTTATCTACTTCCAAAATACAGGCATAGGCTAGACATTCCCATTCCAAAAGGGAGAAACAGGAAAGAAAGAAGAGATAACTGGTCCTAAATAAATCCAAAGCCCAATAGGCAGACAACATTATTTTATTTTTTTATTTTTTATTTTTTTTTTTTTGAGACTGAGTCTGGCTCTGTCGCCCAGGCTGGAGTGCAGTGGCCGGATCTCAGCTCACTGCAAGCTCCGCCTCCCGGGTTTACGCCATTCTCCTGCCTCAGCCTCCCGAGTAGCTGGGACCACAGGCGCCCGCCACTTCGCCCGGCTAGTTTTTTGTATTTTTTAGTAGAGACGGGGTTTCACCGTGTTAGCCAGGATGGTCTCGATCTCCTGACCTCGTGATCCGCCCGTCTCGGCCTCCCAAAGTGCTGGGATTACAGGCTTGAGCCACCGCGCCCGGCCTAGGCAGACAACATTAAATCTTTTTTTTTATTTTTTTTTTGAGGCAGGGTTTCACTCCCGTTGTCCAGGCTGGCGTGCAACGGCATGATCACGGCTCACTGCAGCCTCCGTCTCCCAGGCTCAAGGAATCCTCCTACCTTAGCCTCCTGAGTAGCTAGGATTACAGGTGCCTGCCACCATGCCCAGCTAATTTTTTGTATTTTTGTAGAGACTAGGTTTTGCCATGTTGCCCAGGCTGGTCTCAAACTTGTGAGCTCACACCATCAGCCCGCCTCTACCTCCCAAAGTGTTGGGATTACAGGGGTGAGCCACTCTGCCAGGAGTCATTAAATCTTTTTTTACTTTTTTTTTTTTTTGAGACAGAGTCTCACTCTGTCACCCAGGCTGGAGCGCAGTGGCGCAATCTCGGCTCACTGCAAGCTCTGCCTCCCAGGTTCATGCCATTCTCCTGCCTCAGCCTCCGAGTAGCTGGGACTACAGGCGCCCGCCACCCCGCCTGGCTACAGGAGTCATTAAATCTTAAGACTCCAGAATAATCTTTGAGTGCATGTGCTGCCTTCTGGGCACACTGGTGTGGAGGTTGGGCCCCCAAGGCCTCAGGCAGCCTCGCCCTGAGGGCTTTGCTGCTGCTCTTAAGCTGGTTTTGCACACTGGTAGCACTACAGTTTTTGTTTTTGTTTTGAGATGGAGTCTCGCCCTGTCACCCAGGCTGGAGTGCAATGGCACAATCTCAGCTCACTGCAACCTCGGGCTCCCAGGTTCAAGCGATTCTCCTGCCTCAGCCTCCCAAGTAGTTAGGATTAATTACAGGCACCTGCCACCACACCCAGCTATTTTTTGTATGTTTAGTAGAGACGGGGTTTCACCATGTTGGCCAGGCTGGTCTCGAACTCCTGACCTCATGATCTGCCTGCCTCCGCCTCCCAAAGTGCTGGGATTACAGGTGTGAGCCCCCAGGCCCAGCCTACAGTTCTTGTCTTGGGGACAGCCTCACTGTCCTCCATCTCCACAAGGCATTGCCCTAGTAGGGGTTCTTTGCAGTGGCTCCACCTCTACAAAAAGTCTCTGCCTGGGCCCCCAGGCTGTAAGTAACATCCTTGAAATCTAGGTGGAGGAAGCCATGGCCCCACAGCTCTTGCAATCTGCACCTGCAGAATGAGCACCACATGGATACCACTCAAGTTTATAGGTTGTACTTTCCAGAGCAGTGAGTTGAGCGGCACCCAGGCCAGCTTAGGAGGCCGAGACCACCAGATCACGAGGTCCAGAGATGGAGACCATCCTGCCAACACAGTGAAACCCCATCTCTACTAAAAATACAAAAACTTAGCCAGGTGTGGTAGCATGTGCCTATAGTCCCAGCTACTCGGGAGCCTGAGACAGAAGAATTGCTTGAACCCAGGAGGCAGAGGTTGCGGTGAGCCGAGATGGTGCCACTGCACTCCAGCCTGGGCGACGGAGTGAGACTCCATCTCAAAAAAAAAAACAACAACAACAAAAATGAAAGTGGCAGCTTGGCCACAGCCTTTATTTGCTCTCCTAAACATGCCTTTCATGCTTTATATGGCCAGGCTGCAAATTTTCCAAATCTCCCCATTCGGCTTCCCTGTTCATTATAATTTCATCTTTAAATCATTTCTCAGCTGGGCAGGGTGCCTCACGCCTGTAATCCCAGCACTTTGGGAGGCTGAGGTAGGCAGATCACCTGAGGCTGGTAGTTCAAGACCAGCCTGATCAACATGGAGAAAGCCTGTCTCTACTAAAAATACAAAATTAGCCGGGCGTGGTGGTGCATGCCTATAATCCCAGCTACTCAGGAGGCTGAGGCTGGGAATTGGTTGAACCCGGGAGACGGAGGTTGCCGTGAGCCGAGATTGCGCCAT
Organism: Theropithecus gelada; assembly: GCF_003255815.1. Taxonomy (NCBI): domain Eukaryota; kingdom Metazoa; phylum Chordata; class Mammalia; order Primates; family Cercopithecidae; genus Theropithecus; species Theropithecus gelada. Next base: position 104,111,280 of record NC_037675.1, on the reverse strand, counting down.
TGCACTCCAGCCTGGGCAACAAAAGCAAAACTCCATCTCAAAAAAAAAAAAAAAAAAAATCATTTCTCTCCTAATTTTGCTGTCCACAGTTAAAAGCAGCCAAGCAGCTCTTTCAGTGCTTTGCTGCTTAGAAATGTCAGTTCAGGCCGGGCGCGGTGGCTCAAGCCTGTAATCCCAGCACTTTGGGAGGCCGAGGCGGGTGGATCACAAGGTCAGGAGATCGAGACTATCCTGGCTAACATGGTGAAACCCCGTCTCTACTAAAAATACAAAAAACTAGCCGGGCGCGGTAGCGGGCGCCTGTAGTCCCAGCTTCTTGGGAGGCTGAGGCGGGAGAATGGCGTGAACCCGGGGGGCGGAGCTTGCAGTGAGCCGAGATCGCGCCACTGCACTCCAGCCTGGGAGACACAGTGAGACTCCGTCTCAAAAAAAAAAAAAAAAAAAAAAAAAGAAATGTCAGTTCAAGGCTCTTCAATTCTGCCTTCCGGGTGGGCTTGGTGACTCGTGCTTGTAATCCCAGCACTTTGGGAGGCTTAGGTGGGAGGATTGTTTGAGCCCAGGAGTTTGAGACCAGCCTGGGCAACGTAAGGAGACCCCGTCTCTAAAACAATACAAACATTAGCTGGGCATGGTGGTGTGTAGCTGTAGTCCCAGCTACTCAGGAGGCTGAGGTGGGAGGATCACCTGAACCAGGGAGGTCGAGGCTTCAGTGAGCCATGATCGCACCACTGCACTCCAGCCTGGGCAATGGAGTGAGACCCTATCTCAAAAAAAAAAAAAAAAAAGGAAAAATAATTCTACCTTTCATAAAATCATCAGGCATAGATATAATATGGTCAAGTTTGTTGCCACTTTACCTAATAACAAGGATGACCACCTCCTCTAATATCTAATACCTTGTTTCTCATTTTCATCTGAGACCTGTCAGAAGACTCCACTGTCCACATTCCCGCCAGCATTCTGGTCATTATCACTGAAGCAATCTCTAAGAAGTTTTCCACTCTCCCTGTAGCTGTTCTCTTTCGACCCCTCACCAGAATCCTCCGAATGCTCCCTTTATGGCAATGTGGGCGTTTTCTAGCCTGCTCCTCCCAGTTCTTCCAGGATTGACCCATCGCCCAGTCCCAAAGCCCTTCCCCACATTCAGGTATTTGTGACAGCAGCAGCCCCAGCTCTCCATACCAATTTTCTGTCTGAGTCAATGCTGTGTTGCTGTAACAGAACACCTGAGATGGGTAATTAATAAAGAACAGAAATTTATTTTATTTTTCATTTTTTTTCGAGATGGAGTTTCGCTCGTTACCCAGGCTGGAGTGCAGTGGCGCGATCTTGGCTCACTGCAACCTCCGCCTCCCGGTTTCAAGTGATTCTCCTGCCTCGACCTCCAGAGTAACTGGGATTACAGGCACCCGCCACCACGCCCGGCTGATTTTTTTTCATGAGGGCAGAGCCCTCACAGCCCAACCACCTCTCATCAGGCCCCGCGACCCAACACTGTTCCACTGGAAATTGTTTCCAACTTGTGCTTTTTTGGGGAAACATTCCAATAGCAGGCCTGGGGGGTCAGAACTCAGGGGGCCAAAGTCCCCACCCTCCAGAAGCTCATGGTGTGGCTGCGGAAGCTAACACATCTACGGAGCTCCAGAACACAGCACCAGGGCGGGAGCGACTCTGCAGCGCCAGGAAGTGAGGGAGCCACCAGTGGCAGAAGCTCCAGATTCTTCCCAGCTCAGGGGAGGCCCCACTGTTCCCAAGCAAAGCTGGAGACAGAAGAGCTGGAAGGACATTCCAGAAGGGGGAACAGACTGAGAAAAGATCCAGAGAGTGAAAGAGTGTGATCTGATCCTAGAACATCTACCATGGCCACGCTTGAGCTCTGTGAGGAGATGTGGTAGATGATGGAGCTGGGGAAGGTGACGGGGCTTGAACGCCGGGCAAAGGTGCTGGGACTCTATCCTCTAGGACAGGGGGAGCAACCCACGGCCTGTGGGCCAAATCTAGCCCACCACTTGTTTCTGTACAGCCCATGAGCTAAGAATGGTTTTTCACATTTATAAATGGTTGGAAAAAAATCAAAAGAAAAATAATATTTTGTGACACAGAAAAATTGTATGAAATTCAAATTTTAGTGACTATAAATAAAATGTTATTAGAACACAGGCACACCCATTCATTTACATATTACATACGGCAGTTCTTGCACTACAACAGTAGAATCGAGTAATTGGTCCATATGGTCTGAAAAACGTAAAATATTTACTTACTGGCCCTTTCCAAAAAGTTTGCCAACCCTTCCTTGAGGAAGTAGCCACCAGCCAAGACAATGGTTCCCAAAGGGGATTCCAGAGAACACATGTCCCATGAAATGCTCTGGGAGAAAAGGTTACACCAGGACAGGCGTGGTGGTTCACGCCTGTAATCCCAGCACTTTGGGAAACCGAGGTGGGCGGATCACGAGGTCAGGAGATCGAGACCATCCTGGCTAACACGGTGAAACCCCATCTCTACTAAAAATAGAAAAAATTAGCCGGGCATGGTGGCACGCGCCTGTAATTCCAGCTACTCAGGAGGCTGAGGCAGGAGAATCACTTGAACCTGGGAAGTGAAGTTTGCAGTGAGCCAAGATTGCACCACTGCACTCCAGCCTAGCAATAGAGCAAGACTCCTCTCAAAAAAAAAAAAAGGCTGGTTGTGATGGCTCACTCCTGTAATCCCAGCACTTTGGGAGGCCAAGGCAGGTGGATCACCTGAGGTCAGGAGTTCAAGACCAGCCTGACCAACATGGTGAAAACCCGTCTCTACTAAAAATACAAAAAATTAGTTGGGCATAGTGGCACGCACCTGTAATCCCAGCTACTCAGGAGGCTGAGGCAGGAGAATCGCTTGAACCCGGAAGGCAGAGGTTGCAGTTAGCCGAAATCATGCCACTGCACTCCAGCCTGGGTGACAGAACATGGCTCCGTCTCAAAAACTAAGAAAAAAAATAAAAGGGTTCCCCAGTCAAGTATGCCAGGTGGCCCAGGAAAGGCAATGACAAGTCCTGCACAAAAGAACTTTATTTAATAACTCCTGTGAGTCATTAGGGGTGGCCACAAATATTCAGACCCTCTCTTTCCAGGTTCACGGGAGAATTTCATACCCCCTTAAAGTTAGGAATTGCTGAATGACTTGCTTTGCGACTGAAATGTGAATAGAGGTGACCTGTTATCTCTGGCTGAAGGCTTAACCAGTTCGTGGGGAACTTACCACTTCCTCTTTCTCTTCCCCATGCCATAGAAGAGAAACCTCATCAGCGTGTGTCCTGGACTGAGGACCTTTGGGGCAGGAGCCCTCACTGCCACCTGTGGTGGGCATGAAGCTAGAATCCGTGACCAGAGTTTTGTGCTGTTGCACCATTACAAAATGAGCACGGGAGGGTGGACGGGAACTCTCTGTACCTTCCACTCAGCTTTTGCTGTGAACCTAAAACTGCTCTAAAAATAAAGTCTACTAAAAAAAAAAAAAAAAGAGCAGAGGATCCAAATTGACATTTCTCCAAAGAAGATACACTAATGGCTAATAAACACATCAAAAGATATTCACCATTGTTAGTCATCACAGAAATGCAAATAAAACCACAATGAGATACGACTTCGCACCCACTAGGACGTCTGTTATCAAAAAGACAATAAGAAATGTTGGAGAGGAGCTACTCAGGAGGCTGAGGCAGGAGAATAGCTTTAACCCAGGAAGCGGAGGTTGCAGTGAGCCGAGATTATGCCATTGCACTCCAGCCTGGGCGACAAGAGTGAAACTCTGTCTCAAAAACAAAACAAAACAAAAATGAAGTGTTGGAGAGGATGTGGAGACACTGGAACCCTCCTACACTGATGGTGGGAATGTAGAATGGGGCAGCCACTTTGGAAAGCGGTGTGTCAGTTCCTCAAAAAGTTAAACATAGAGGTACCATATAACCCAACAAATTCACTTCTAAGTATGCACCCAAGAGAAATGAAAACACAGGCCAGGCTTGGTGGATAACGCCTTTAATCACAGGACTTCGACAGGCCAAGATGGAAGGATCACTTGAGCCCAGGAGGTTGAGGCTGCAGTGAGCCATGATAGTGACACTGTACTCCAGCCTGGGCAAAAGAGCAAGACCTTGTCTCTAAAAAAGGAAAACAAAACATATGTGGCTGGGTGCAGTTGCTCACGCCTGTAATCCCAGCACTTTGGGAGGCCGAGGCAGGTGGATCACCAGAGGTCAGGAGTTGGAGACTAATCTGACCAATATGGTGAAACCCTATTTCTACTAAAAATACAAAAATTAGCCAGGCATGGTGGCGCATGCCTGTAATCCCAGGTACTTGGGAGACTGAGGCAGGAAAATCACTTGAACTTGGGAGGCAGAGCTTGCAGTGAGCCGAGATCGTGCCACTGCACTCCAGCCTGGGTGACAGAGCAAGACTCCATCTCATAAATAAATAAATAAATAAATAACCAAACATATACCCAGCCAGCTGCAGTGGCTCACACCTGTAATCCTAGCACTTTGGGAGGCCAAGATGGGAGGCTGTCTTGAGCTCAGGAGTTCAAGACCAGCCTGGGCAACATGGCAAGCCCCATCTCTATGAAAAATACAAATATTACCCGGGCGTGGTTGCTGTGCCTGTAGTCCAGCTACTCAGTTGGCTGAGGTGGGAGGAATACTTGAGCCTGGGAGGCAGGGCTGCAGTGAGCCGTGATCGTGCCACTGCACTACAGCCTGGGTGACAGAGTGAGACCATGTCTCAAAAACAAAAACAAACAAGGTCTGGGCACAGTGGTTCACTCCTCTCCAGTAATCCTAGCACTTTGGGAGGTTGAGGTGAGATCACTTGAGCCCAGGAGTTCCAGACCAGCGGGAGGCTGAGGTGGGAGGATTGCCTGAACCAAGGAAGCTGAGGCTGTAGTTTGCCATGATCACACCACTGCACTCCAGCCTCAGTGACAGTGAGAACTTGTCTCAAAAAAAACAAAACACTGGCCGGGCTTGGTGGCTCAGGCCTGTAATCCCAGCACTTTGGGTGGCTGAGGCAGGTGGATCACGAGGTGAGGAGATCGAGAGCATCCTGGCTAATACAGTGAAACCCTGTCTCTACTAAAAATACAAAAAACAAGGCCAAGCGCGGTGGCTCACGCCTGTAATCCCAGCACGCTGGGAGGCCGAGGTGGGCGGATTACAAGGTCAAGAGTTCGAGACCAGCCTGGCCAATGTGGTGAAACCCTGTCTCTACTAAAAAATACAAAAATTAGCCAGGCGTGGTGGTGGGTGCCTATAATCCCAGCTACTTGGGAAGCTGAGGCAGGAGAATCACTTGAAACCAGAAGGTGGAGGTTGCAGTGAGCCGAGATCGCACCACTGCACTGTAGCCTGGGGGAAAACTGAAACGCTGTCTCAAGAAAAAAAAAAAAGAAAACATTAGCTGGGCATGGTGGCACGTGCCTGTAGTCCCAGCTACTTCGGAGGCTGAGGAGGTGAGCAGGGGGAATCGCCTGAACCCAGGAGGTGGAGGTTGCAGTGAGCTGAGATCATGCCACTGCACTCCAGCCTGGGTGGCAGAGCGAGACTCTGTCTCAAAAAAAAAAGAAGGCCGGGCGCGGTGGCTCAAGCCTGTAATCCCAGCACTTTGGGAGGCCGAGACGGGTGGATCACGAGGTCAGGAGATCGAGACCATCCTGGCTAACAAGGTGAAACCCCGTCTCTACTAAAAAATACAAAAAACTAGCCAGGCGCGGTGGCGAGCGCCTGTAGTCCCAGCTACTTGGGAGGCTGAGGCAGGAGAATGGTGTAAACCCGGGAGGCAGAGCTTGCAGTGAGCTGAGATCCGGCCACTGCACTCCAGCCTGGGTGACAGAGCGAGACTCCGCCTCAAAAAAAATAAAAAAATAAAAAAAAAAAAGAAAAACTAAAACAAGAAAACACATGCCCACAGTTCACACAAAAATATATACACAAATGTTCATAGCTGCATTCGTAACAGCCAAAAAGTAGAAACAACTTATGATCTATCAGCTGATGAATGATGAAACAAACTGTGGTATATAGATACAATTGGAACATTATTCAGCTACGAAAAGTAATGAAGGGCAACATGGATATATCTTGAAAACATGCTGAAAAATATAATTGCCAAGCTGGCCTCCATTAAAACAAACCCCCGCAAATAAATAAATAAACAAACAAATAAATAAATAAATACTGCTCTGCAAAAGATAATATCAAGATGGCAGAGAAGGAAACATCAGGAAATGGTCTTCCTGCCTAAACAATTACACTGACAGAATCTGCTTGATGTGACTATTTTGAAACTCTGGAGTCTATCGAAGGCTTGTAACTTCCAAGGGAAGGCTTGGATGGTAAAGTGCAGTTCATTTTGCTCAATTTCAGCTCTTAGCAGTTTGGCAGCTACCCATTTCCCATCCCACCCCGCAAAGCAGGCAGTAGCTGCAGGTGGTCCTGGACCAGCCTGCACACAGCTTGCAGGAGCCAGAGTGGGCAAACGCTGCCTGTCCTCCAGATAACAGTGATCCGTTCTGTGATAACTGACTGCTGCCTGCGGGGTTAGGATATATATTTGTGCACAGATCCTGGTTGATAACTCCCAAAGACCTTGTTATAGTCTCTTTTTAAACTTTTTTGGGACAGGGTCTGGCTCTGTCCAACAGGCTGGAGTACAGCTGCAGAATGGGTCACTGCAGTCTCTGCCTCCCAGGCTCAAGCGATTGATCCTCCCACTTCAGCCTCCGTACCTAGCTGAAATGACAGGTACATGCCACCACAACTGGATATTGTTTATATTTTTTGTAGCTATGGGGGGTCTCACTTTATTGCCCAGGCTGGTCTTGAACTCCGGAATTCCGGGATTCAAGTGATACACCTGACTCGCTGTCTCAAAGCATTGGGATTACAGGCCATGAGCTACTGAGCTGGCCTTTTATTTATTTTAATTTGAGATAAAATCTCCCGATCTTGCCTAGGTTGGTCTCAAACTGCTGGGCTGAGGGATTTTCCTGCCTCACCCTCCCAAAGTGCTGGGATTACAGGCATGAGACACTGCAAAGTCCTGTCTTTTGATACAATGTTCAGCCTCAAGGGCAGGCCTCTGACCTTCTCCTTCCCTCCTTTCATCTGCCCCAAGGCAAGACTTTCATCCTCCCCACCCTCTGATAGTGGGGCTTTCGGACCCTTCCCAGAGAGGCTCATGCCCTATACCCTGGGGGAAGGAATGCTGAACTCAGGAAGCTTCCATATGCTAACACTCTGGGAGGTGGTGGCGGGGTGCAGATCACTTGAGGCCAGGAGCCTGGCCAACATGCTGAAACCTTGTCTCTACTAAAAATACAAACTAAGGCCAGGCGTGGTGGCTCACGCCTATAATCCCAGCTCTTTCAGAGGCCGAGGTGGGCGGATCACGAGGTCAAGAGATCAAAACCATCCTGGCCAAAATGGTGAAACCCTATCTCTACTAAAAATACAAAAAGTAGCTGGGCATGGTGGTGCACACCTGTAGTCCCAGCTACTTGGGAGGCTGAGGCCAGAGAATTGCTTGAAACCGGAAGGTGGAGGTTGCAGTGAGCTGAGATCGCGCCATTGTACTCCAGCCTGGGTGACAGAGCCAGACTCCCTATCAAAAACAAAACAAAACAAAAAAAACAAAAACGAGAGGGGTGTGGTGGTGCATGCCTGTAATGCCAGCTACCCAGGTGGCTGAGGCAGGAGAATCACTTGACCTTGGGAGGCTGAGGTTGCAGTGAGCCGAGATCGCACCACTGCACTCCACTATGGGTGACAGAGCCAGACCCTGTCTCAAAAACAAATGGCCAGGGATGGTGGCTCACGCCTGTAATCCCAGCACTTTGGGAGGCAAAGGCGGGCGGATCACCAGATCAGGAGCTTGAGACCAGCCTGGCCAACATGGTGAAACCCCATCTTTACTAAAGATACAAGAAAAATTACCTGGGCATGGTGATGTGTGCCTATAGGGCCAGCTATGCAGGAGGCTGAGGCAGGAGAATCACTTGAACCAGGGAGGTGGAGGTTGCAGTGAGCTGAGATCGCACCATTGCATTCCAGCCTGGGCGACAGAACGAGACTGCATCTCAAAAAAAAAAACAACAACTAAGGACAAGATTCACAGAGCTTCAATCCCTGGGGTAGGGCATGGAAGCACCATACCCCTTCCCTGTAGCTGTATTTATAGTTCTATAGCTATAGCTCTCTTTATCTGTATCCTCCTTTGTAATAGGTATGAGGCTTGACTCTGAGACCTCACACACCCAACTTTTTTTTTTTTTGAGACAGTCTTGCACTGTCACCCAGGCTGGAGTGCAGTGGCGCGATCTCAGCTCACTACAAGCTCCGCCTCCCGGGTTCACACCATTCTCCTGCCTCAGCCTCCCAAGTAGCTGGGACTACAGGTGCCTGCCACCACCCCTGTCTATTTCTTTTGCATTTTTTTAGTAGAGACAGGGTTTCACCATTTTAGCCAGGATGGTCTCAATCTCCTGACCTCATGATCCTCCCGCCTCGGCCTCCCAAAGTGCTGGGATTACAGGCTTGAGCTACCGCGCTCAGCTTTTTTCCTTTTTTTGAGACGAGTCTCACTCTGCCGCCCAGACTGGAGTCCAACGGCCCGATCTAGGCTCACTGCAACCTCTGCCTCCCAGGTTCAAGCAATTCTTTGCCCTCAGCCTGCCGAGTAGCTGGCATTACAGGCACAGGCCACCATGCCTGGCTAATTTTGTGTTTTTAGTAGAGATGGATTTTCACCATGTTGGCCAGGCTGCTCTTGAATTACTGACCTTAGGTGATCTGCCTGCCTCGGCCTCCCAAAGTGTTGGGATTACAGGCGTAAGCCACCAAGCCTGGCCCATTTTTTTATTTTTGAGACAGGGTCTGGCTCTATCACCCAGGCTGCAGTGCAGTGGCTCAATCTCGGCTTACTGAAGCCTCCACCTCTCAGACTCAAGTGATGCTCCAGCCTCAGCCTCCTGAGTAGCTGGGATTAGAGAAGGGCACCACCACGCCACGCCAGTTTCCGTGTTTTTTTGTAGAGACTGTTTCTCCAAGTTGCCCAGAGTGTCTTGAACTCCTGAGGTCAAGCAGTCCACCAGCCTAGGCTTCCCAAAGTGTTGTAATTACAGGCATGAGCCACTGCGCCTGGCCACACCCAACATTCTATCCAAAGACTGTAACAAGGGCTATGGGGACTAAGAACCAGGAACCAAGGAAGAAACCCAAAATATATACATAACACCACAGGTGTCTTCATCTGTATCCAGTACAATAAACCAGTAAACGTAAGGAAGTGTTTCTTCGTGTTCTGTGAGCTGCCCCAGCAAATTCATAGAACCCGAAGAGGGGGTTGTGGGAGCCCCGACTTGAAGCTTGTAGGTCACAAGTTCCAGAGGCCCCGACATGTGACTGGCGTGTGGGGCTATGACAGGGGAGGCTTGGGGAGTGCACCCTCTCCATGGGATCTGATGCCATCTCCAGTTAGCCTCAGAACTGGACTAGGGGACACCCAGCTGGTTCTGCTGCTTGGTGTATGGGGAAAACCCCACAAATTTGGCCACAGCAGCTTTCTTCTGTGATGATTGTGGTGCTGGTGTGAGATGAGAGGACAAACAGGGTTTGATTTTCCGAAAACACTGCTTCTGATCCTGGGCGTGCAGAGGAAGAGGTCGGAAGCCACCGAGGTTGTGCTCCTCCCACACTGGGGTAGGCTCCTCCCCTTCCAACTCAAGCCACCACCAGGAGATTTAAAGGGCCAGTGCCTTGCCCCCACTATTTCTTTTTTTCCCCTTTTGGGAGCCAGACATTAAAGAGATTAGAACATTCGGCCGGGCGCGGTGGCTCAAGCCTGTAATCCCAGCACTTTGGGAGGCCGAGGCGGGTGGATCACGAGGTCAGGAGATCGAGACTATCCTGGCTAACATGGTGAAACCCCGTCTCTACTAAAAATACAAAAAACTAGCCGGG